>NW_016170452.1:0-15789 GCF_001687245.7 Rhagoletis zephyria
TGCGCGACCTCTCAGGATTTGGATGAAAGTTGAAGAGATTGAAGGTCTACGTGACATAAAAATACGTGCAGCTTATTTTGCCGATATAACGTAGGGTTGCCTATTTAAACGGGACTTAAATTTTAAGAAAACGTCATACATACCTTTCTTCAAAGTGCTGTATCTTGGAAACCTTGTAACGAAACTTAATGATAAAAAATTTATTTCTTCCGTCTTATTATGGGCTTTAGTTGTACATTTTTTACATTAATGTGCAACGTATAAAGAACATAAAAAATTAAGTAAACATTTTTCTTTTTGTTTTTTTTTGATTATAGCATTTTTAGACATTTTTATTTTTACATAAAAACATTGTCTATAATGTCAACTGTAAGTAACCAAATGGGCGTAATGGGCTACTTATGCGTTTGGACTCTAGATCGTCTAACGATCGAGCAATATGATAAATAGACATTGAAATTGCATGAATTTGTTTATTTTTGAAAGAGGAAAGGTGTGTAAAAAGCAAAAACAATATGAATAAATGCTATTAACTTTACTAAAGGTCTAAAATCATTAAAATCCCTTCAAGGAAATGGCAGAATTGAGCTTTGTTGCAAGTTCACATGCGAAGTCTGCTTACGACGTCATTGGAGGAAATTTTAAGAGACTAGCAGTCTTCTAGTCTTCAACTCCTGATGTTACAACAAATTCGTACACCCGAAGCCCTCTACCAATGGGGTAAAAAATAACTGCAACTAACTTTTCAGTGGACTTTATTTCGACTATGACTACGTGCCAATTACTTTAATCCTATTTTAAGCTAGTTTAAAAGGTTAAATAACATCAAGTTAGGGAACTTCATATCCTTATTTAACGAATCTTTAAATCAATAAATATTTTTTTTTCTTTTTAGTTCTTATTAGTTAGTTTTTTAACTATAATTTTATTACTCATTAGGTTTGTTTTTAGGAAAGGTGTGTATTTCGTTTTTCTTCTTTTAATAAAAGAATTAACCTTGAAGCTATCATTGGAGGTCTAATATTCTTTTCCAATGAACATCAACATCAACAACACTCTATTTAACGCTATTTAAACGTATATTCGGCTGCGAAACCACACCTTCCAGCAATGGGTTGTGCACTCGGTCTGAGAAGCTCGAACATCAGCGCCGCATTTTCCAATTTAGAAAAAGAATCGAAAGAGTTGGGTCTATCTGTATACGAGTACAAGAAATAGTACTTCCTGGCAACACATAAAAAAGTCCTCACGTTCTGGGACACACGTCACTGTTAGCAGTTATAACTTTGAGGTAATCAAGGACTTGTTCTACCTAGAATCTAGCATAAGCCTGGAGATCAAGATCTAAGGCCCTGTCGCGTCGCCAAAGATTATCGGAGAAGATGGAATGACGAACTGTACGAGTTGTTTAACATGGACTTACATGATGACGCTCCCAGAGTGGACAACAAAAGCTAGGGCTGAAGAACCTATCTGCACTCGAGATGTACAGCTAGCGAAACCTCGCAAAGATGAAAGACAATTGGCAAAGTTCTTTGGTCTCAGCCCAAACCGACGAACAGTTGTAGAGTCAAACAAGAAGAAAAGGAAAGCTCATAACACCGAAAGGGATTATAATTAATTTTGTATTTATTTACATTGGCTCCGAGACACACATTAGCTTTCTTATAAAGGCAGCATTTTATGGTACCCCTATCACCATTCGAATTTTACCATCAGTGAGGGGCACATTCAGATTTTCCAAAAACACATATAAGGGGGATACAAATGCTGCTAGCTTTCAAACGTCAACTAACGGTAGGCGTAGTAAACGTGTCATTGTGAAGGACTCGGGCGCAAGAGAAAGAAGAGAAAGAAGTGAAAGCAAAGACGTGATTGGGGTCGACTGTCCCCAAGGGGTCGAGTCCGAATAAGCAAGAGTTAAACCTACTACGGTATCCAGACCTAAATAGCGCCAAAGTTACGCGTTTCCCTCGAGGTAGGATAGACGAGGTCGGTTACGGTAGAGGGTACAAAGCTAGTATTTTTCCCTACTGTGAATGTTGTTTATGGCCTGTCTGTACATCGTCGATCCCAGTAGTTGTGTGGTGCAAATATGTTGGTTGGTTGGTAGAAGCGTCGCTTGAGTATATTCCCGGGACCCAATTAGTGCTGAAAGCACCATTTTGATACGCTTTCTCTGGGACCCTTGATTTTATCTGCTTTCACGATTCATTGGGCTCGTCAAACCATTTGGATTTTCCGAGGAATCTATTTAGCTTAGTAATGGTGAATTTTGAAACCTCCCGAAGATTGTGGGTGGAAAAACTCCCGAGTGTGTTCTGCCTTATTTATGTCAATGCTGGGCACTCGCAAAGATAGTGTAGGAACGTTTCTTTACTTCCCTCCCGTTATACCCTCTTCTGTATCTTCATAGAGATTCCTTCCAGTGTGCCTAGTAGGGATCTCTGCTGCCGAAAAGTGTCCATCTGGTAGTTTATTCACACTTTATTCACAAGTAGAAAAAAGGTTTGGTGTGCTGCCGGCATGGATATTTAATTATAGCTTGACCTTCTTCGACCAGCTGGTAAAATGTGTTGCCTTAAAGTGAAGAAGCGAGAAAGATCAGAGTAAAAGCCATTTATTTCCAATACAAGCCATCAATGCCCCAATATTTGGCAGTCTTTAGCTATGATATCAACGAAACTAACTCTCTCGTCTGATGAAGCTGCGAGATGTAGAATTTATACAGCAGAAAGGAGAGGACCACTCTGTGTGCAACCTCTGTAATTATTCTCAGCTTTAAGGTTTGATCTCGAAAGAGTGCTAACGAGGGTTGAATATAGAAATAGTTCACCGCCCCTGCCTTAGTGCCAATGTGCTCCCACTCGTAGTAGCGTTTCAGATTTTCATGTGAAGAGGTGTTTTGTGTCATGCGGGGACTGCCGCAGTACCAGGCGGTTGCCTCCTCGCTCTCGTCCGTTTTTGTGGCGCAGGTAAGCGTGGAAACTCTTTGAGTGCTAGGAAACACCGGCACGAGCTTTAAACAACCGCGGAGGTTTTGTTTGCCATTTGGCGTGAACGACAAAAGGCTACATACCTATGTGATCTCTGGACAGAAGAGGTCTCTGCCAGTTCCATATGTTGCACCTAGCCGGATTGGAGTTCGAATGGAGTCTTTTTTGGCATACGCAGCAGATGTAAGTTTCTGGACCGGATTTGGGCTCCATTTCGGCTCGAACTAGAAGAGTTCGGGGCAATCAAGGAACGGACAAAGGGAAGATTTTGCGGATCTAGACGGGACTATCGCCGAAAAGGCTTACCACACGCCTCGAGAAATTTCGACTTCGCGAGCAGTGGAACCACATTTCCCGCTAATTAAGTACAGCCACCGAAAGAGTAAGCGGATTTCTGCGAACCTGAAAGATCAACTGGTACGATAAGGACTGTAAAAAAAGCTGCCTACAGGGCCACTCTGCTAACGGGTGCAACGCAAGCCATGGGAGATGTGGGCAGGGCAATCCCACTGCTTAAACCGGGGAATCCCGCCAATAAAGAAGTCTTATCGCCCGATTACCCTCCTTTCCCCGCTAGCAAAGACACTTGAGGCCTTACTACTCCCGCACTACACAAACCACCTGACCCCAGACAGTCATCATCATGGGTTCCGTAAAGTGCACAGCACAACATCAGCACTTAACGCCATAAACACCCAGATACGTCGTGGCCTTAACCGAAACCGCCCCTGTGAGAGAACAGTTTTAGTATCTTTAGATCTGTCAAAGGCCATTCACTCCACGCTACCAGAAGATATTGAGGCTTGTTCTCTCTGACAGGGACTGAAGAGGTGGTCGGCAGTCCTCTGACTGGTCATCGTTCGTCAGTCATTCTCAAAGACGAAAGCAACAAACAGAGGAAAATTAAACAGAGGGTTGTTGTTTTAGCGGCTACAGAGGGTCCCACAAGGAACCAAGGCGCGTCTAGAGGCATCTCTACGAACTGACGGACGAAGTGCAGAGGTTCAAAAAACATCCTCTGGACCCAACTGCATATCAACACGCCTTAAACGGCAGCCCTGGCTACTGCATGCCCGCAAAACCTCACCCAGCTAACGCCCCTCCCCTATGGACAGATCCGGTGGAAGTTGCACACTTCCTGGGAATCCCTTTAGCTGAGCCTGACGACAACGTTGATGGACAAGCCGCTACAATAACAACAAAAATGCCACCTCCGCGTTGGAAAGACCACGTGGAGAAGGATTTGGCTTCCCTTGGCATTTCCAATTGGCGTCAGTTGGCACAGAAGAGAAAAGATTTAGCGCCTACAGCTCCAATAAAATCGTAGGAACGACTTTTTGCTTTAATGGAGCCTATATCCTAATTTTATCCCTGCAGAATTTCTCAATGACGTAATTTAAAGACCATTTAGCTTTTTTAGTTCAACTTTCAACTTTATTNTGTCCCTGTGGACAGATCCCACAGAAGCTGCACGCTTCCTAGGGTTGCCGTTAGTGGAACTTGACGACAACGACTGAGATACCAACCGATCTGGGCGGGGTTGTTGTAGCCGCTACAACAACAACAACAACAACGTTGATGGACAAGCCGCTACAATAACAACAACAATGCCACCTCCGCGTTGGAAAGACCACGTGGAGAAGGATTTGGCTTCCCTTGGCATTTCCAATTGGCGTCAGTTGGCACAGAAGAGAAAAGATTTAGCGCCTACAGCGCCAATAAAATCGTAGGAACGACTTTTTGCTTTAATGGAGCCGATATCCTAATTTTATCCCAGCAGAATTTCTCAATGACGTAATTTAAAGACCATTTAGCTTTTTTAGTTCAACTTTCAACTTTATTTATGAATACGTGAAAATACGTGAGCTCTCATTTCCCTAGCGCATGACGTTCGTAGACATTCTCTTATCATCTTTGTTTCTTNGTAGGAACGACTTTTTGCTTTAATGGAGCCGATATCCTAATTTTATCCCTGCAGAATTTCTCAATGACGTAATTTAAAGACCATTTAGCTTTTTTAGTTCAACTTTCAACTTTATTTATGAATACGTGAAAATACGTGAGCTCTCATTTCCCTAGCGCATGACGTTCGTAGACATTCTCTTATCTTTGTTTTTTTATCTACAACTGTCGGTTCAATCATGCGTGCAATTATCAGTTTTATTGGATCAATGGCCAGTAGATTTCCATTTCAAGCAAAGTGACCGATAAAAAAGCAATAGAAAATATGTGTATGTAGTATGCACAGACGTGTACAGTAAATTAAGTTAATCGTTTTAAAAGCCTTAAAAAATGCATTGATTTGCACAAAACGCAGTGGCAACTGTATTTATTAAATGAACTTGATTTTCTATTTTTATAGGGAGTTTGGCAATCAAAACAAATGCAAATCATTTGTACTAATTTTTTGGTTTACGCTCTCAAACAAAAATACAAGAGTTTAAGAAAAACGNCAACTTTCAACTTTATTTATGAATACGTGAAAATACGTGAGCTCTCATTTCCCTAGCGCATGACGTTCGTAGACATTCTCTTATCATCTTTGTTTCTTTCTACAACTGTCGGTTCAATCATGCGTGCAATTATCAGTTTTATTGGATCAATGGCCAGTAGATTTCCATTTCAAGCAAAGTGACCGATAAAAAAGCAATAGAAAATATGTGTATGTAGTTAGTATGCACAGACGTGTACAGTAAATTAAGTTAATCGTTTTAAAAGCCTTAAAAAATGCATTGATTTGCACAAGTACAAATACAGTGGCAACTGTATTTATTAAATGAACTTGATTTTCTATTTTTTTAGGGAGTTTGGCAATCAAAACAAATGCAAATCATTTGTACTAATTTTTTGGTTTACGCTCTCAAACAAAAATACAAGAGTTTAAGAAAAATTACGAATCAGCAAGTACGCATAATTTTTTGTTCTAAGGTTTGTCAACCTGTGATACTACAATGTTTTCTGTAATCTACCTTACCTAAAGTTTCATTTGTTCTTTTTGTCTAGTTCTTCGTTTTTTCTTTGGGCAAGTGAAACCAGTCCCATGAGACGGCGCACTTAATTACAAATATACATACATTTCTGATTTTCATTTATTTTTTCTTAACAATAAATTTAGTTTTCTTTGATTTTAATTTGGATTTTAATTAAAATTTGATTCAAATAATTAAAAGCAATATTTTATGTTGTTTATAACAAATAGTTAAACTACAAAAGGTAAATCATTACGTAAATCAAATTTAATTAACTGTAACTACGATTACGTTATTTGGTGATGTTCTGTGCGCCTTTGCGTCCTTTACGTCTCTGCTGATGCATACATATGTGTGATCAACGTAAATTGTTTCCTGTTCAAGTTTTGTCCCCCTCTACTTGTTATAATGAGTGTATTTGCGAATTATTTTGATTAGATATCAATAAGTGAATTCATTTGCCAAACAGAACTGCAATTTGAAATTAATAATCACTCCTGTAGTTTTTAATTACGTTCGAAGTTGACAAACAAATACACTAATAATTTTCTCTCGAGGTTGTTCTTAGAAATACAAGCAAAACTACGAAGAAAAATTTAGAAGTGCTGTAAAAGTTGATCCTGATCATAAATAAAAATTGTAATCTGTGAAATTTGTTGCTTTTTCTGTTGTATATTATTTTGATACTTCTTCCACCGTTTTTGTTGCCTGAAACTGCTGTAACATTTTTTGTTTTATTCTCCGCTTTTATTACTGCTACTGTAACTGTCGTTGTAGACTTTGCTTCCTTTACACCTATTAACCCAAAAGCTAATTATCCAATTATCAGACCGCAGCCTAGTCGAAACTGATTTTTAGTATGATTCAAGCGCCCGCTCAGAGCGAAAGAAAATGGCAAAGGCTGCAGCCGCTTCTCCAATACACCGCAAACATTCCAATTAGAGTCGAATGAACCTACAAAGAGGAAATGCATATAAGTATCAGTGTTCGGTAAATCTATCGCCATTATACCTCTAAAAACGAGATCAGCTTTCGGTAAATCCACTTGGTAGCCGATCGTGGCAACAGACTCTTGCATCCTAAGACTAGTTTCCACTTCGACACCAATCTGCAATTGTTCACTGGCTTTTTGGTAATAGCATACATGTACGCCACCAGGTCCCAAAGTTCCCGACCACACCGAATCGCCTTGTGTATAACGTCCAACGGCTGATACAACGGCGATTTGACCACCGGGTACATTAGGACCGTATTGGTAGGCAAGTTCGGCACCGAGCGCGATGTTTTCAGTTACCGACTGTAAGTAGTGACCAACGAACACGCCAGAATTGTTGAAAATATTTGGATTACCAACAGTTAAAGAAGCTGTATAGTCGTCACCGCGGTAATCGGTTGTTAATTGGGCAGCTGTGAGCTTGGAATCTTGAATCTGAATAAGCAAGTTTTTACTTTTATATGTATAATTGTCAAACCAAAGATGCTACTTACTTGCGAGGCGAATTTGCAACGGACACGAGGGGTAAATTGGTGTATAATGTTGGCATTTAAATTTCCGGAGGGATCAATGTCCCCCAGCAATACGGGAAAAGCCTCCGAAGGGCCAAACTGTTTTGTTCCTACATAAGTAGCTCCAAAGCGATACCCGCTAGGCTGTGTACTACAGAGGTTCAGCGTATGGGAGACTTGGAAATGATTACTTAACCCCTTATTTAGCATAACTTTCGCACCTTCAAAGGTCATTGCCTGAATGTCTATGAAAGTAATAAAAGAAATGCAAATCATTCATAAGTCGTGTAATTTTAAATATTCGCAAATGGGTTTGAATCATTGTTTACACAATGTCAAATAGTAAACAGCGACTTTGCGCTGTTACTTTAACCACCGCCACCACCACCAACAGAATTAAAACGCCATTCTTTCACATGCGTTTGGGTTATGTCATCACTTTTGGTGGGCTCAGAGCGGTGGATTCTCCTTCTGTATGTTCTTACCTTTACATTTTTTATGCAGTTCTTCAACAGTGCCGGGGTTTTCAAGCTTTTGTTCCTTTAATTCTGCTTCACTAACGCCGGAACCCGCCAGTCCTGTCACTGGGGACGACGAAGGGTTCCGCGACGGACTTGATAGTTCCGGCAATCCCAATTTGGCAGCGTCTAGCGATGAGCTAGAGCTAGACGATGCGGCCAAAACATTCCCCATTCTTATTAACACACACACGCGTTACAATTTATAAACTTTCTCGTCACAATTTAAAATCCTTTTTATACAGGTTTTATCGAAGTCTCCCCAGAATTTTGAAACAAAAATGGGAAAGCTCACAAATTTTCCGATGAAAAGAACGAAAAAAACGCATTGACATATAATATTGACAGTTGGGTGAATTTCCACCACGTGCGTGGTGAGCTATTGCAGATAACAATCGATGGACAAACAGAGTTACCAGCACACAGTTTAACTAATTTTAATATTCGTAAAGAACGTTGATCCAAAGATGTAAATGTATTTAACTGACATAACCAGCTCTGAGCAAACTACGCAGCCGCCATTTAATTTCCCAAACCAAAGCTTGTCTGCATAACACCGACCACTACGGTCGGTTTTATTTAAATTGGAATAATGGCAAGCCTTGGTTTCATAACTTTTCCTATTCTCTTTTTATTTGACATACGTAAATATTGTAATTCTTGTCCTCTTTTTGCCTGAAAAAGTTTAACAAAATTTGACCCCAGTTTAATACAATTGTGTCATTTTGCGATACTTGAAAGTATTTCTTCCTGTTTAGGAGAAAAGTAAATAATGTGTTGAACGAAATCGAAAAAGGAAAATATGCAACCTCTAAATTCGAGCCTACTTTCATAACTGATTACTAGAGGCCATTGTGTTTATAGCCTATTCGTTCGGTAGCCACAAACAAAACCTCCAGAAGTCATGAATTTGCAGTCACTATTCAGGGATTTCAACCCAAGGTAAGAGGTATTTTGTTAGAACTTATTTGCTCAGCCTAATTTGGATTGCGCAGATATTGTTGCCCGTCCGAAGGTTGTTTCTCCATAGATGTATGTATGTAGATATGAAATCCTACGTGTTAATTTTTTTTTTATTCATAAAACCAGCAAGTTCATTGTGCACTGCAGTTTACTCACATTTGTAACACTATTCGCGCTCCGTTTGGACGGTTATATAGGTAAGATCTCTTAAAGCTAATAACAGACATTATCTGAAGATGAACTCTTCTTTCTTAGATTGGCCGTATTGGGCTATCTTTACACCGCTATGGATTTGGAAAGGAATCGCTGTGTTAGGAGCGGCTGTCGGAGCTGTAGTTTGGTGCCGGTACCCACACTATCGGTAGTGCTTTTAGTCTTCCTATTCTGTGTCACTTGTTCTTAATTATGTTCTTAATTTTTAGACTTGAAGGGGACTCATATACTCAATTCAAAGCTATGCTTATTTCTCTTTCGCTGCATCTCATATTACTTATGTTTGAGCTACTCGCTTGCGACAAACTCAGCTCAGGACGTCATCTATGGGTATTAGTGTTCATACCGTTGATTTTTGGATCAGTGGCCAGCGTGGGCGCTTGCGTTTGGGCTGTTAAACATGACCGTTCTTTTGAACTGGAGCTATTTTTAGCAGTTAATGCATTGCAGTTCGTCTCATTACCTCTTAAATTAGACCAATTCGTATACTGGAATTGGGAAGTTGTGTTTGTCCCCATGTGGATTGTGATCTGTCTGAGCTTAGTCAGTAAGTTTTAAGCATTGAAAATTGTTCCAAAAAAATTTTAGTAAATGGAAACGTTTCAGGTGTGCTTTACAATGTAATCTTTTGCGGTATTATGATGCGTACACCAGAGATATCACTGCAACAAAAGAAGGCTGCACTCAATGCAGCGGTGGGAAATATTTGCACTGTCTTGCCATTGCTCTGTTTTCAAGTATGACGTATAATTTATAAATTTCTTTATATATATCTAGATTCAACTCGTATCTCGTATTTATTTTTTTAGGTGGTGATTTGTGATAAGCTGGAAGGGGAACTGAAGTTTCCCTATATTGTTGTGTTCAGCCCATTGATGGTATCTATCTTCGCATTGATTGTATTGAGCTTTAGTGCAAAGGGTGGAAACAAATGGTGGTTTGGCATACGCAAATCTTTCAGTCAGTTTCTTCTCTCGGCTATGCCTTTCCTACAAGAATACGGCAATATATCTTATCACACTGATCGGTCTGCGGCTGCTCAATCTGTTCCACTGGACACCTCTACCAGCACATTGCATATGGGCGACTTTAATAAGCATGACAAGAAAAGCAAAAAGGGAGCTAAGAATGATAGTATGAAGCCGGTTGTACCTATCATCAGTATTGATATGCCCGATTAAGTAAATTGCCCAAAAAACAATGCGCTTCAACATAGCTACTCTAGCTAAGCTTAAGGGAACTGAAACTATTAGAATTTAAATTATATATACATAGGTACATATGTAAATAATGATGCTATAGGTGTATACATAAATAATAATGCTATAGCGTAGATTATCATTATTTAAGCAATTTTGTTTAAACCTACAGATTTTGCAGAAATTATTAGATAATAACTCAAAAAAGCACACTTTTACACTTACATTTAACTTTGTAGGTTTATTTTAAAATCTCAAACCACACGTTAGTATTCGTATATCATACCACATTTAAGTCAAATGCATTTTATATTTTTAAAGAATTTTATTTTATTTCACCTCTAACATGTGCATGAATAATTTAAAAAATATATGTATATAAAATAAAATTAATATATGTATACACACGCACATGTACATACATGTATATTAAATCAGGCGCTTTCTTCAATAAAGTTAAATACATTCTTTAAACTAAGTGCTCATTCTGATATGTATACACATAGATTTGTTTTCGTATGGAACAGCAGCTTATTTCGAAAGGCTGGCTTTAGTTTAATGCGGCACTTGCAGCATGCGATTGCGAATGACTGACTAGCGCCAAAACTTTTGGCAAATAAAAGTGCAGAAATCGTTCCCATACTAACAAGTCAATGTTCTTATTAAGTCCCACCAAAAAATTCCTTGTCGTTTAAGGAATAAAGGGAATGCCGCATTATACTATAGCCATCTTCCCGATATAAGCTATTATTCCATGCAAACACAGAGATATACATACATATATATGTATGTATGTATGCATATATAAGTTGATAAAATAATCACTTTTCATGATTTTACCAGAAGAAAAAGTTCGGGTAAAATCTTGAAACTTCATTCTCTACACAACTCTCCAAAAGTCGCTCTCATTTACAGGATTTTGGAGGATTTCGGAGTACGGGAACATTTTTCCTGCAACTTCCTGCAAGTTCGTGTAAAATCCTGTAAGTTCATGGAGTACTGGATCAGAGCTATAATTGAATATGCGGAAAAGCGAACGTCCTTATACCATGTTCTGACCGACAACGAAAACACTTTGAAAACGAGTTTTGGGCTTGTGGGCTGAAAGCTGTTCACACCGGCTGTTAGTGTTTTCGTTGACATTTCTTACATCTTTTTTGATTACAGTTTTGCCACATAAAAACAAAACCAAAACACTTTCTTTTCATTTAAAAATGATAAAATATGACTTCCACTTCGATAGATAATCGAAAAAAAACTAGTGAAGGCACCGATTGGAATGAGTGAGTGCTCAAGTAGTTTTCAGCGAAAACTCTTTCATTTGACAGATTTTACATGGACGAAAAGACCAGTTTTAGGTCAAAAACCAGTTCTAGCAACGAAAACATGTTTTCGATGTCGGTCAGAACATGGTATTACATAAATTCCATTTTTGGTGTGGTGAAATATTAAATACTTGACAATTTGAGCACTTAGGCGATTGTAATAGATTTGCTATGCAGAATGTGAAATTGCAACCCTGTATTTCGGTCGCCGCATACAAAGCTGAAAATTTTCTTTCTTGCAGGCGTTTCTTGAAATCGATCAATAAAAAGCTAAGTTTTCAGAAAAATTCTGTGCAAACAGCCAAATTAACTGAAACAGCATAGAATATAGGTTTATTCTGACTTACTTAATATTCTTATGTTATTAGATTTTGCATAAAGTTAGCAAAAAGGTTTCAGATTAACTTTTGCCGGAACGCTGTATAAGCAGGATTTTAAAGACAAGTGAGTAACATTTTGTGTGAATTTGTGAAAAAATGAATATCACTGCGGGTGAACCAGTACCACCTGGTTTCGAAGACGAAGTCAATCGGGAACCAGAAATTCAAAAAGCGATTGACCAATATAAAGGCAATGCTCTTGTCGGACTTGAATATACACTGGAGCTACACGAAGAAGATCGTCATGAGCCAGGCTACTTTTGCATTCTTTGTGACAAGCGTGGTGATCCACGTACAATTATGCAACATTGGACATCTTACAACCACCGATTGAAATATCTAGAGAAGCATTTTCCAACGGCGGTACACGAATTCAATCCCATCAAGTACAAGCCGAATTCGCAGCAGATTCTCTTGGCCGTGGTTCAGAAATTAGCAAAGGCTATTGAAGACCATCATGGCCGTTTGCATTTGACAGTAGCAAACATTGATGACTTTCGTCGTATGAAGGCCAAATTCGTTGGGGAAATCAATAATAAATACCATTTTGATGAAAGGAATGGACCTAATTTCCTTGAGACTATTGATCGCTCTCTTTGGGAACCGAACCCGGCCCCGAACCCTATAAAAAATATGGACCAGACATTGCAGATAACTATTAAAGCACCTAAGCGTATAACAAATGAGGAAACACCAACAAAATCCACTAACCGGGATGATTTGGATGAAATTTCCAGTGACTCGGATGGGCAATCAAGTTCTAAAAAAACAAAGAAAAGGGAGCAATCGCCAGCATATCGAGTATTGCCAAGAGTTCGACGTTCGCCACCTTTCGAAGAGGAACGAAGTGATGAACGTAAGGATGCTGATAAGAAATTGCCGACACCACGGGAATTATCCCTGCAAGCCTCTCACATTGCACAAGAGAAATATAAATGGGAAAAATACAGATGTATGCTTGAAATACAGCTAAGGCAAATGGAAAAAATTCAACAGGACTATGATAAAAATCCGGAAAAACATCCATTGTATCCCGAAGAATGGAAAAAGTTCTGGAATCGGCGGTATAAGGAGTTGCAAGCTGAAAAGAAGACCGATCCTAATAAATATGATTACAAACCGGAATGGATCGCATTCTGGACAAAGCGTATGAAGGATTTATTTAACGTTGAGGTTGAAAAGAAGAAAAAAGAAATAAAAGTGAAACTTGGTCTGCCTGAAGATGCCGAAGAAAAAGTAGATCAACTGAAAGAAAAGTATAAGGTGCAAATAGGACGTAATGCAACCGCTATTACATCTGGTGGTCATATTTTAGGACCCAAAGTTTCGGACAGAAACGTTGAACCTGCTCCCAAGCGTTCTAAAAACCTAGGTGATGTTATAAACATCAGTGATGACGAATCTCCGGTGCGACGTCGACCTCGTCGTACCCGTACGCGATCTCGTTCTCGTTCTGCTTCGCACCCGCGATCTCGCCCGCGTCGTTCCCGTTCTAGATCGCGTGGTCGTGACTATAAACGATCGCGTGACCGATCCACTTCATTGTCTAAAAGTCCGGTCTCTGATGATTATAACCCCTATCCCGTGCAACCTCATCCCCATCGTCATCGTCATCACCCAAGAAGTTACGTCCCACCTGTTGAAAGTGATTATTTTAGCTCATCATATCCACCTCGCAGTAGATTTGCTCCCGCTCCAACTTCATCGCATTATGGTGCGACTACTCATTACAGAGTACTAGAACCTCATCAATATCCAAAATATGAACGTTCTCCATCACCAAACTCGAAATCGGCACCAGCAAAGGAAGAACCGGAACCGGAGGATGAGGGCCCGCTTACTGTGGTAGCAGTGCTGCGCTTACTCACAGCTCTTGAGGATCATCTGGGCAGCCTCGGTCCGAAGGTAGTCGACTTACTTGGAAAAGCTTTGGCACTGGAGAAAGTAAAGGCCAATTCGGCAGATGATTTGTTGTTGAACGATGACCATGTTGTGTTCTTTGAAACTATTAAAGAGAAATTAAAAGGCATCTTAATTGCTGATGTTCTCGATGATCAACAAAAAGTGCGAGCCGTTAAAAAAGCTATCAGAAATATTGCCGCTGCCGTTCATCAGGTTACCACAAAAGGTAAGTACCAACATTTTAAAACAGTAAGTATTAAATCGTAATTGTAAGCTAGTTTATTGATAACTAGGTCTAAGTTATATATTTCACACAAAATGTACGTAGTATGTAATAATATGTATGGATATTGTTTATTTGTGATCCAACATTCTTAAGGGGTTTCGGTACTTCAAGATAATTAGGTTAAGTGCATTGTAAAGAAGGGGTTTGGGCGGTGAGAAAAGAATGTTCAACTCGTACACCAAATATTCAGGTGTACTTTAATATAAAAGTGACGCAACTTGTGTTTATTCGTTGTTCTACAAATAGCACAAAACCTAAAATGAAATCCGCGTATTCGAACTGCGTCAATCGGATTTTTGTGATGTTACGTTTAAAAGAGAATAAGGGATCATTAGCATGCGAAATTTCTATTTCCTGTTAAGGAATATAGAATCGTAAAGATGGTTGGGGTGGTGCATAGGCCCGTAGTCATAAATAAATTACTGGCAGGCTTTAGCATTTAAAACCGTAATTTAAGTTAAAACATGATTTTAACTATACAATCATCAACTTAAAACACGTGATTCCGCTTAAAAGGCGATCTAAGTTTAAATGAAGTGAACGAGATTTAAAAATATGAAAAGGACGCTATAAATTGATGTTTTGCTTTCAAAAGCTGCAAAAAATTTAAGTGTTCCTTATCTTCAAAAATTTAAAAAGTGGCTAATATGCTTCACATTCAAGTAATGTTCGAGTTTTTGGGTTCTTGGATGGATGGATGGATGGTGGCAACCAAGGGCCCGTTTCTGAAGAGATTCAAGTGTGTGTTTTTGAAAAGTGCAGGTATTGTTCTCAGAAACACAAACTTGTGAAAAATTGCTATTTACAAGCAGACCACTTTTATTAGAACCGTTGTATTTTTTCAGAAACGGGCTCCACAAAAAGGAAGTAGAGGAGTGTTGAGTGTTTTTATTCGCGATAACACTTCGGATTTGTTGTTGTACTCAAACTGTTTTGGGAAATGTTGCTGATAAGAGAGCCCTTATTATTGTTTGTATATTAAGTTATATAAAATATAAAAAATTTTATTTACTTTTATTTTGCTACCCCATATTCTACAGACTATATGCCAGTGAAATTCAGCTGGAACAGGTTGAAATTATTATTATGGTCATATTTCTTAAGAGTGTTTAGGTATTTTTTTTTTGTTATTTGATGACTGACTGTTTAGCCTCATTCTAGGAAAAATTTAAATTTCTACTCGTAATCTAACGTTTAGATAGAATGTGTTTTTTAACTTACGATTATGACTTCGGGCCGAACATTTTTNGTCCGAGAAGGTCAGTGTTAAGGACTTACCGTTTGACCGTCAAGTTGTGTCGACGAAATTGGCTGCCGCATTAGTATTTCAAGGCCGTGAAGATGTGTCCACAGAAGATATGGATAAGTTGATTTATCTATTTATTTTGTTGGTAAAATTATCTAAAGAAAAACAAGATGTTGACGGTAAAGGCTTGCAGCTCGGAGCTGTATTATCAACGTTAGGCATATATGTACCAGATTCAGCCACTTCTACTGCGTTGGCCGCTTTGCCAGCTCTTGTAGAAGAGCTA
>NW_016170453.1:0-14134 GCF_001687245.7 Rhagoletis zephyria
AAAAAAAAATTTGGGCGGTCGCTCAAAGCCCTCAAATTTTTCCATGTATTTTATATGGGAAAAACTACTTTTGATAGAAATGCAGAAGATTCCCAATAATAATATCCTATTGTTTATTTAACCATTTTTTCAGAGTAACTATAATATATACATAGATCCCCAAAAACCCCAAAAAATACAATGGCGAGACCAATAAAAAATCGTTAGTATTAAAAGCTGGTTAAATAAACAATTGGGCGTTACTATTAAAAGTCCCTGAAGAGAACCTGAGAATTCCGCTCGAAAAATATTGATTTTCGAGAATTCTATATCAGGTCTATGAAAAAAAAGAAATAGGGGTATACTTTTTCGACATACAACAATCCTTGGTAGTGAGAGACTTTACTCTTTTTGGTCCAACCTAACCTACATTCATACATATAAATACACCAGCTATGTGTACAAAAAAAAAGTCCATGCCTCATATGGCCCATGTGTATTCATTTTTTTTTAAGTATTACATGTTCATGGTTTTTAATAGCCCAAAAATAGTTGCATAGTTTGAAGTCGCTATGCCTGGACTGCTTATTAACCCTTTCGGCTCCACTGAGAAATAACATAAAATATATACTAAGAGTTAAAAAACTGCTTTTGTTTCATTTAAAAATATTAATATACTATGCATATATTATACATATGTATGTATGTGCATTTGGATGTACCTACAGTGAAACCACCATTTAATGACCTCAACCAAATTATACCAGTGGGCTAAAGTTTCCACTTCTTTTCTTCTCTCGAAAACTCCAATACCCGCCTCATCAGATGTTTTCATTGTCCATGCTTCCGCGCCATACACTAGCGCGGGTCTGATGAGTGACTTAGATAGTGTAATTTTTATACGACGAGAGAGGACTCTATTGCACAATTGCCTACTCGGTCCAAAGTAACACTTGTTGGCATGAGTGATTCTCCATTGGATTCCAAGACTGTCATTATTATTGGTGTTAATGCTGGTACCCAAATAAACGACGTCGTCTACTTTTTCAAACTTGTAACTGTCAACAGTGACGTGGATACCAAAGACGTTTATGCTCTGACTGTTCCTTAATCAGCGCCTCCAACAAGAACTGAGTAAGAAGTTTCAGGCTAATCCGATCGATTTTCAAAATATCGTCCGCAATATTGTATCCGCCATTTGGAATTTTTCCAATCTTACTCTAGAATTGTAGTCAGCCAGTTTTGATTGCTTCCTGGCCCATAGTGAAATGGTGATAGTTTTGACTTAACTATGACACGAAACTAAATACTAAAGTGATTATAGGGAGTTTCTAGTGAAACCTTACCTTAAGCTGTTCATTTCAATCACAAGGCTGTGGTTAGTCTCTAATATACTGAGTTTTCAGCCATAGACGAAACTGCAAATAAACTTTAAGCTAATACAATTGGTTTCATTTTCACTGACACCCAGGCGACTGATAAATAGCAGAGTGCTAACCCCATCGGGGAATGAAAGCAAGGCACCCCAGGGTTAATGCCGTTAATTGCCAATTACTATGAACTAACAAGCAAATAATTTTTAAATTAGTATTATTGAAAAGAAAAATAAATATAGAACTTAATAACTTAATTTGGTGGCATCCAAAACTCGATTTATGTACAATAATTGCTTGTAATAATGCCGAAATATGTACAACATACCTACATATATTTGTACATACTCTTATGCATATAGTATGTACAAATATGTAAGTAGTGGATGATAAGCATTGGGAATATGCTACAAAAAAGCTTCACTAAATAGACTCATTAAACTAATTAAACGGGAAAGCCAAAGAGGAAATTTAGAGGACCCAAATTTTGTGTGGATACTAAAAGAGTGGATATGTACACAAACCCATAAGAAAAAGCCTCCACCTCTATAAAGGGTACAAATTTTCATAACAACAATATTAGGGTGAGTTAATGTTCATTATGGATTTAATTCGAAATTGAAAATCAGAGCACTTTCTCGACGAATAAAAATTACGCTCTACAAAACTCTCATCGTAGACGATGCCGAACAATAATTAGAAGGTTTTGGGGGAGAGGAAAATCCCGAAGATCAACTGCAATGTTTAATCGGGCGACGGGTGCTCAAGAATATAAAATAAGAAGAAGAACTAAACGAATCTTAGCAGAAATATTCCCAATTGTAATACGTTCGACTGTTAGAAAATCGAGAAGTGCTAGTCCAAATAAATCAAAGCCGGTCAAAACCATAGACGTCTCATCGTCCTCAAGATACTGCTGGCGATGTAATCTATCTATAAAAGTCTTTGTTGTTTAAGTCATTAGGATAAAATATTAGAAATTTCTGGCGTTCTTTTTATTTCCAATAGTTTGCTTTGGTTTCAACAATTTTTCAGGTTCAATTCATATTTCTCTAGCTGCAGGACCTCCTTTTGCTGTTTTGTATTTCAAGAAAGTGAAATTAAAATAGTAGCTTATTTTGCTCAGAATTTCAGAATTTTAAGATTTATAGGGATTGATATTTTGTTTCGTGCACCAATTCGTACTATTTGCCCGAAATGTTTGACACTTATTCCAAAAAACAGGCTGATTAACTGCTTCTCGAATATTAACTGAATTTGTTTTGAATGCAAAATCTGCATCTAACGACTTAGGACAATAAACTGCAATACGAATATTTTGCTTGCTTGAACTAGGAATCGAGAAGCTGGCTATGGATGTAACTATACTGATTTTGAAGAAATATAAATGTTCACATATTCAAAATTAGACTAAGTTACCGAACAAAATAAAATATTCCAGCAGCCCTAAAATATTCCGAATTTTGAGAGTCAATCGGCTTCAGATGATCTCGTAAGGCCATCGTCTTTCACGAATATTTTTTTTTTATGTTCTTGCTCTTCCAATGATTGCGGTTTTAAGACTATAATCATGATCTTGAACACAATGATTTAAAGGAAATAATGCTGAAAATCCCTAAGCATTGTTAAAGGTACCCAACATCTTTCTTTCCAACACCAATTGCCGAGCATTTATTTTTACCATTTTCCAAATATTTTTCTAGAAAGTGGACTTAGCAACTTTTCACTCTAAACTATATGTATGTACGTACGTATGTCTATATATTGGTTATGAGACAAAATAGGTATGTAGCGAAAGTTTCACTTCTCCAGTGTGGCCAGGCGCACTTATTATTATTATTATATTTTTTTTTGTTTTAGTCTCGCGGTGTAACAATTGTTTGTGCATTAATGAAGTGTCCTGTTATTTATTTTA
Source organism: Rhagoletis zephyria (assembly GCF_001687245.7). NCBI lineage: Eukaryota > Metazoa > Arthropoda > Insecta > Diptera > Tephritidae > Rhagoletis > Rhagoletis zephyria. Next base: position 3,268 of record NW_016170453.1, read on the forward strand.
CAACAAAATTGATTCAGTAATTTTGAGAACAATTTTACTAGTATGAGTCTAATAGCCAGTTGAACGGATTTTATACGAATACAAGAATATCCGGATACCCGCATTTGTAGATATGTACATATTTATATGTTAATGTTTTGTCTGTTTTTACCAAAACATCTGACATTTTATTTAACTTTTGAATGGGTCTATTGTGGATTTACTCCCACAAAATGGACAAAGTGATAATTGGTTATAATATCATTACGTATGGATATGTGTATATAGTTATTCCTACATATGCTAGCATGCACAAGTAGATATACGTTTAAACATTTTGATATAATAACAGGATATGGTTACGTATATATTTGAGTTAGCTAATGTATTAAGTAATTAGAATCTTAGAATATGCAATAAACTCTTAAATTAATTTTAAACAAATCTCCAGTTAATTCATTAGGTAACGAAGCTATCTGTGGCATAAAACTCATTTAAAATAAGTCCCTTACTGTATCTGCATATTAATGAGCATATAGTTGTGACAATTATCTACACATATAAATATACATATATGCATGTATGTGCGTATGAATATTTAAGAAAGTGCTCAATGAATTCTTAATGTGGACATTTATTTACAAATACTCATTTACTTGCCATTCACATTGGCTTTGAAAATAAGTAGCAATGTTTTAGTGAATTTCATATTTGCCTACGTGTTTAATGTAAGTTAGAATTGTAGTTCTCATATATTCATATGCATATTTTAGCTAATAGACTAATGCTGCCTATATACATACGATGGCGGGAACATAAATAGGAACGCGAAATTTGAGCAAATGTTTACTATTTATCTTTTGTTTATTTAATATATGGGGCGAAATTGTACCAGCAAATAATTTTATGTCAGCATTTTCTTCAAACTCCACAACCACTGCGTAAATAATTTTTTTTTCTACCGCGGCTATTTGTCGAGGTATGCGAGTTTTAACATGCAAATTTCAGGCATTTTTCTTACCGCCGGTTTCACCAGCAATTTCCATATAAAATTCAAAAAATTTAAATAATTTTTTACTTAAATTGCTTTCATGAAATTGGCTGTTAGACTCATAAGTTTTCTCAATATTCTTATCTCTTGTCATAGATGATAGAGAATCAAAAATTGCTCAGCTACTAAAATTTTTTCCGTGCTTTTTGGTAGAACCTAATTCTCTTGAACAATTTTTTTTCCAAAAAATTTGCAATAAAAGAAATTTTATTGCATTGTCTGAGCAATGTACCAAATGGCTTATTTCGATAGCTTATTTTCTACAGGCTCTACAAGTTTTTCGTAATAGAACGCACTCTGTTCCGCCCTGCAGTTTTGTCGACAATAACACAAGTTTACAGAAATGAAACAAACTGTCCGACCGCGACACTTTTATATGCATTATAAAGTAAAATTTTCCGCTGAATTCGAATACGAAACCAGTTTGCACGAAAGTATAACAGTTTTTTAGATATAGCCGAATTTCGGGGTTTTGTGGTGTGAAAAAAGTGCACTCACTTTATTACAATTTTCTTTGGAAGTATGCAGTTGGCCAACCGAAACATTTTTGTATGCAGTTTTATGGAGAATTTTCCGCTGATTTTTGGAGATACAGTCAAATTTATAGTTTTTGAGATCTAATAAAAAGGGCACTCACTTAATTTCAGTTTTCTTTGAATGTAAAGACTAACAACCAACAACAACAAGATATACTCTTGTATAAGCAAAAAATAATAATCAACGGAATTTTTTAGCAACTTTAAACTTGCTCTTTATTACGTTAAAACTTCCAGGGCGACAAAACTGCATACCAAATTTTTTCTAAAAGTTTGATTTTGATGATACTTTGACGAATTTTTCTAATTTTTATAAAAATTTCGAGATACGGACTTATATTTTTTTTTTTAGATAACAAGTTTAGCTTACATAAAAATATAATAAACATTAAAAAAATACGAAATAAAAGCACGTAAAACTTGTTAAAACATCGCGTCCCTATTTATTTTCCCACCACCGTACATGCGTAAGTACATTTGTATTGCGTATAGTTTAGTCATAGCTACTAGTTAAAACTTTTTATTGACTTTAACATATTAACTTTAATTTTTTTCTAGTACCTATTGTTCAAGGAAGCAGTCAAAGATAAAGTGCTGGTTTCAAAAACCCTTAGACTTGGTTGGCAATAGTATTAAGACTTAGATTAGAGAATGGTTATATAATTATGGAGAAACTAAATGGAGGTAGCAATAAAAATACCCCAAAAAATCAAAAACTTTAATCCAGTAAAAACCAGAAATAAGGCCGGTCCTTTGCTATCGACCCTGTGAGAATAAATAACACATCTTGTCAGTGGTGTCCAAGGCGGTCATATGCCCAGCTGGTTATTTTTCCTCTCTCATCCAAAAGCTCACCTGAGTGCAATACTCTCTCTTAGTATTGGCACCTATTTTATAATATTCAAATAAGCTGCAGTGGAATTCTGATAATCACTACGCTAAATTTCCATCGCTAAAATTCTCTAAATGGAAAGTGGTTCGGCCTAAAAGTACGCAACATGGAAACGTAACAGATACTATGTGGAATCAGCCAAATCTGGCAATATGAGGGGCTTGTAACTAGATGTTGCATGTTTTTAGGCGCGCCAGCTATTCGTTTGGAGATCGAATGGCGAAGTTAGCGATAGCGTATGCTAGAATCCACCTGCTAGTTCTATCATTATCTCTCCATAGTGATGAATCGGAATTTCGTTTTTATTTACAGTCCATTTTTTTAATTCATTCTGCTTCTCGGTATGTATGTAAATTTAATAATTTTAATGACTGATCGACGCTACACAGTGGGCTGAAACGAAATCCTGTGATCAAAATAAAATATCTCCTCTTGCTACAAAATGTTTTGGGTTCCTTTATGTATATTAAGAATCATACAAAGGAGATGGTAAAGTTGAGTATATAGAGGACGAAAGAGATAAAGGCAGAGGTGGACATGAATAAAGTTAAAAAAAAAATTATAGAAAAGATAAAGATAGAGTAAGTGATTGAATCGAAGTAAAAGATAAAACAGAAGAAGGGATATGTTATCTTATGTTATGTTTTGTTAGGTTATATTGTAGGTATTCGCACTTCCCTGGTTATCAGGTTATGTGGTTATAATTTTTATTCAGTTTACAACAGTAAAATAAGCTACAGAATAATAAGTTTTGACCAGATAACGAGGAGCGTGCGACCGCTCCACGTTATGTTATGGTAGGCTATGTTATGCTGTGTTATATTATGTTTTTAGACGCATTTCACATCAACTCATCTTAACTCACCTCACCTCAACTCACCAAATTTCATCTCAACTCAATTCAACTCACCTCAACCCCCCTTAATTTTAGTGGTTGAATTTCAACTAGTTAATCTTAGATTACTTAAATTTATTTGATTTTTTCAAAAAAGTCAACAACTAATCGTTATTTTTTCAGTCTAAATTTGCAGTAAAAATTTTACTTTTATTTTTTCGATCAAATATAAAGGTTACAATTTTATTTGTATTTTTTCGATCAAAAATTAAATTTAAATTCAACAATTTTTATTTTTTTTATTGAGCTTGAGGCCGTTTTTTTTATGAAAACTTATTGTGGAAAAGCAACAACAATTTGAAAAACCAACAACCACAAGATCAAGTGAATTGCAGCGGAATAGTTGGCTTAAAAAGTAAAATAGTGGTAATAAGCAACAAGAATTGACAAGGCGAACTTAGCACAGTGCGTAGGCAACTGGCTGAGTCAGTGGGATCGTCGATTCGAATCCTACTAAAAAGAAGTCTGATGAGGAAATGTGGTGATTTCCGAAATAGCTATCACTTTTACCATTTTTTCAAATTGTTGTTGCAATAACTTTTCATTAAAAAAACGGCCTCAAGCTCAATAAATTTTTTTTTTTTGAATATAATTGTTATAAGGCCATAAAATAACAAAAACAATTAAATTTAAAATTGTATCGATATTTCATCTGCTTGTAAACATTTAAGTTAAAAACGTGTTTTTGCTACATATAAACAAGTCGCTTGGGCAGTGATAAGCATATAACCGATGGAAAAGGCTATATAAAGATCGATAGTAATTTTTTCCCCTGTGCAAAACCCTTACACCTGATTTACATGATTCAAGTACTTGAAAGCAATTCTTGCTCATTCTCTGTTGTGTTTTTTATTTGCTTTTACACGTTTGAATTCAAGTCTTTAGTTCTTTAAATGGGAAGCAACGAAAATGCCAAAAGCAAAGCAAGAAAGTTGAAACGACTTGACGGTACAGACGCATGTGTACTCGTCCCTTTTCTTCTCACCCCCACTCTTCCATGTCCGAGCAGAATTGAATTCAATACTTGAACTGTGTAAAAGCACACTTAGGAAAATGTGCATTAGCATTACAAAAGTGTGGATTCTATTTATTGATGAATCCCTTCTCTGTCTTTACTTTGCTTATCACTGCATATTACGTTTTCAATCATTTGATTGTTTACAGAACATACAAAATTTATGCATTCCAAAATTTTTTAGTTAATCAAAGACAGTGGGGTGTTTACTTTGTTTCTTTTTTATCTAAATTACGAGCTGTTTTCTTTTGAAAACTTAAATAACAGTTTTGTAAAAAAATATAAGAAAAATTTTAACTGCTGTTTAATTGATAAAATTAGAGACAAAACGACAGCTGGTATTTTTGATCAAAAAAAAATTTTATTATTTTATTTTTATTATAAAATATAAAATTTTTTTTTGAGTGAACAAATAAATGTCAAATTTGAACTCTTAATTTTTGTTGAAAATATAACGATTATTTGTTGACTTTTTTGAAAAAACGCCCTGATAAGATGCCGTTTCCAAATGATTATACCCACAAAAATGTATACTCTGTTTGCGCTCTGCTTTTAAAGTCCACATTTATATTCAAAAAAGTGCTCGAAATCAAAACTCGTTATATTTTTGAAAATACGCAGTAATTGAACTGCAAGCGATTGTAGTTAACCCAAATAACAGCAACAAATTAAATTAAAGTTCAAACTATCAATGCCAATTATTATAAATATGTATGTAAAAAATTAATACGTTTCACGTGTTACCTCCAATACATAGCAAAGTCGGCTGATAACGCCAATCTCGCGATGCGAGATTTGCCCGAAAATGAATGAAATAATGAGTTTGGAAAAATACATTGAAACGTACATACACACATGCATATGTGCATACATAAATTAGTAGGTACATACCCAGTACGGCATAGCTCATCCAATTACCTCAGAAAAATTAATTTATTTCTACTTATGTAGCAACTAATTTCCCACTGGTGCAAATAATTCAATATAAGTTGAAAAATCACATAACTTTGGGCAATTAAAACATACTGCCTTTGAAGTGCTTAAAGCCAAATGCATTTTAAAGTAATTAAAATCAAATACAGAGTCGGATAATTGACTGATGCCTGGGCCATCGCCATTTTAAAGTCAACAGTTCGTTCCAAGGAAGAAAGTCAGTTATTCAACTAGTTGTGGTGGTTAAAAAACTGATTGAACATCGATATTTAAGCTAGTTTCCTTCCGTACTGGGTATGTACATTAGGGCGGTTCGAAAAACACAAAATGTTGTGTGGATCAAATCCGGGAATTTATTTCCCAACATAAAATCATAAAAAATTAAATTTGGTAAATTAAAAGTAAGTAACATTAATACTTTAATCAATTAGTATTTATTTCTTATGTATATTTTAATTTATTAAAATATTAATATTTTTTAGGATTTTATGATAGAAACTAAGTGCCGGATTTGTTCTAAACAAGTCGTTGTAAAAATTTTAAAACGTGGTATTCCCTCTCTTATTTTCAATTTTTCAAGCTCATTCCTCAGACTGAAGATATTGTCGCAGAGAACCTGGATTTCTTTTAAAGCGTAATGGATTAAACTAGCACCTATTAAGACCTATGTATACAATTTTCGTATCAAACATTTTGTGTTTTTCGACCCGACCTAATGTACATGCATATATGTATGTATATTTGTGCAAGTAAGTGTAGCCAATGTTGTTCACTACTTTTTTCCACCCATTTTATGACTTATTAGCTAGCTTATAGTCAACAAATTGAAAATTAGTAGACATCTAGTGTTGATCACACAGCTGTTTTGTGGATTTCAAGCTCTGTGAGTGGCGCTTATGCAAATTTCTAAGCTATTGCTCATACCAAGTAAGCTTTGCAGGTATAAACCAAGAAAAAAGCGGCATATGCTGTGCAATATATGTATGTATGTATGTTAAAATAAAAGGTTTCAAAGTTGTTTCACTCAAACAGAGTTGCCACTCTCAATATAGAATAATACGCTGCTATTTGTACTAATCTAAAAACATCATTCGGCAATATTAAGTTTTTTCTGCACGTCGCAATCTAGAAAGAAGCCTGTTTTTATAGCGAAGCTTATCTTAGTAGAAGAGGTAGAGGAAAAAGAGCAAATGTTCGCCCATCGTGTTCCTGAATTGTCGCACACAAAGCGAGTCTAACTCGCTGATGGCAACTCATCTGGCTTGACTAGCATTGGACGATTCATGGCCGTTCAAGATAAATTTCCGAACTAAATACAGCAGCAGCTACTCTTGTTTACTTATTTTACATCCGAAGGTACGAGTAGAGGGGACAGACCCCATGTCTTAATAAGCATTCTTCTACAACCGCATAAAGAGCGAAATACACCACACAAGCGGCTTGACAAACCAAACGAAATATCCCCTTGCTTCAAGCCATTTGTGTTTTGTATGGCTGTGTGTGAAGGTTTGTCAAGCCGCTTGAGAAAAATTTAAACAAAAATCAATTTTTTTTCTGGCTTCCATGTTGATTCTTGATAATACCGCTAAGCCGCTTGTGTGGTGTGTTTCGCTCTTAATGCATTAGGGTCTTCTTAACCCTCTCTGTCCCATTCAACCTCAACTTCAGTTTACAGTCCATAATACTCTCTGGATCTTTGGCACGATCTTCCATGAAAAAACCACTACGCCTGTTCAGATGTAAATATCCTCTCAAATATTTCACTCATGAAGTTTAGACATCTATCAGAGATATTTCAGGTTGGATCATTACCTCTTATCTTTATCTTTAACTTTTTTTTTTATCACAAGCGCTCCCATAAATAGAGATAGAACACTCTCCGGAGAAATCACTATATTTGCTTTCTCGATATTACCGCTGAAGCCCAATGGGCCATCACTGTCCGGCAATTCAAGGGATTGCAAATTCAGTGACATATGGCAGGTTTAACTGTGACTGACGTTAATTAAAGCTGCGGATATGTCTTGAAAATTTGGTCTTCCAAAAGTGAATATCATTGAAACAATTAGTCGTAGTAAACAAAGAATACTCACATACAGTGGTGAAAATATAAATAGGGACGCAATATTTTAACAAGTTTTGGCTTTCGTTTATTTGATGCTCGCTCATTATTTTTTATAAAAAAAAAACAATGTAGGTCAGAGATTTAATACCAGTAAAAAAATTAGGAAAATTCTACAGAGCTTCATCGAAATTTCAAACCTTTTCATTAGATATCAATTAGAATGCAAATATAAAGTGGCCACAGCTAGCCGTTGGTTTTTTTGCAATTATTATTTTATTTTTGAAGATGTTGCCCATTTTCTCCATATAAAAAAAAATGTCGAACATACTTACATACTTCGTATGGAAATACGCAACACCGACAACAACAAAAAATCCAAAATTCAACACTCACATATTGACAAGTTGTGACTATTTATTTTATTATTTTTTAATTTTAATTATGATTTAAAAAACTATAGTTTATTCTTCCAAAAAAAACCGTATACAACGAAGTCTAAATTTTTGTGCAATATTTGAAAAAAATCAACAAGCTTTGGAACTTTTTAATTCGATTTTTTTAGAAATATTTTGATTATGCAGTTTTGTAACCCATTCTATTTTAGTATAACAAAGTGACTTACCCGTAATTTTTTAATTATTTTTTTTTTTGTTGAAGGTGTTGCTCATTTTCTCCATATAAAAAAATCGCCAAACATACTTCGTATGGGAGAAAATAACTGACTACTATGTAAAGTTAGCAAAAAAAAATCATTCATAAGTCCCAGCTACTTAAAAGTAGTTGATTTTTTTACGCATTGCAGAGAGTTTTATACAAAATTTACTTTTCGTTGGCAACTTTGTTCACAAAAGCAAATGTTTTAAGTTTTTTGCAAACTTTTTTTTTTGTTTTTTGATTATGCCTTTGTCTTTATTGCCACCTTGTGTTTGTTGATTTTTATGTTGTTTTACGAGTATTTTGCTACCACCTCTGCTTCTTCACAACAATCATTTTACGTCATCGATTGCGTCTGCGTTTGCGCGAAGGCCGTCACCGCGCACTCCAATGCTGCCAACAAATCGAGTGCTCGTACACCTGTTATGCCGATGAGTCGCTATAACTTAGAATAACCGAATTCTCCTTGCCCGCACAGCCAGCAGCGGCGCAAAGGTGCTGCGAGACAGTCTTGAGAGCCAGTNAGTGCTCGTACACCTGTTATGCTGATGAGTCGCTATAACTTAGAATAACCGAATTCTCCTTGCCCACACAGCCAGCAGCGGCGCAAAGGTGCTGCGAGACAGTCTTGAGAGCCAGTAGCGTTAGTCAGCTGGCCGAAGGTGGGCTATAAGTTTTGAGTGTTTTGAAGTGTGCTAATATTTTTCATCAATTAAAAGCCAAAATAATAAGCAAATATTGTTTTTTTTTTTTATTACACAAATATTGTTTAAATGCAGTTTTCACGCGAAGTCAGCATTGTTTTTGTGTTGTTGCTTTGCTCTCTGCTCTGTGCTGATGCCCTCAATCGAAGAGGTTTGTTTGATTACAAATATTTGTAAATAAGATTTGATTCATAGCTTCTTTTTTTTTCCTTCTTCCTCATTTGCATACTTACATACTTACATACCTACTTATTTGCATACTTAAACTTTTTTACTTTTATTTTTATTTATTCACTTTTATTTGTTTTGTAGTAAAAGTTTGCTTGCAATCACCTCAGAGCGGCCGTTGTTTTGGCTATGTGCCCAGCTTTGCCTACAATCCGATTGCGCGCAAATGTGAGGAATTCATCTACGGCGGGTGTGGCGGGAATGATAATCGTTTCGATACTAAAAAGGAATGCGAGTTAAGCTGTCGTGACGTTTGATGGTGACATTTATGCCGCTGAGAGTGAATGGGACTTTCCAGATGTGATCGTAAAAAGTATTAATACTCATTTGTTATATTAATGAAAAGGGAAGAATAAAAAATACAACTTAAGAATGCTAAAATTGACAGTTCTTATATGGAGGGAAGAATGTTAGGATGTTTGGTTAGGTCTCAAACTTTCACTCGTGTGTTGGGGAGCTTTGACTGTTCCACCGGTGAAGAGAGGACATTTCGAAGGCTATGGCCTGTGTAATCAGTCATTGGCTATTTATTAGGCAATCTTCTAGACCAGGAATATTCTCCCATATGAATTTTGTATAAGTTGCAGAGATGAGGAAGAGAGAGAAACAGTTGAACACTTATTTCGCAGTTGCCCAGCTTTAACTAAAAGCTGAGCCGAAGTTTTAGGTAAACACTTCTTTAGCTCTCTTACGGAAATATCCGGTGTATGAATAAAACCAATCCAATCCATGCAATATCGTTACTAAGATATCGGTGTTTCACAGCGGTATCACAATGTCGCATTAACCTAATCTAACTGTTCACAGTTCGACGATGACACTACCAACGTTAACTGCTAGACTAAAGCGGGGAACGCTGTGTGCGTTGAGCGGAATTTCCTAGGCGGCAGATGTCAGTTCCGAAGAGCTCTTCAGGGCTGGTTAGAAAGAAAAATTCAAGGTGTAACCTAAGAAAGGCTGGACAGCTTAAAAAGGTATTGAAATTATTCCAGCTCATCGGCCTTTAAACAGCCGCGACCGTGAGGAACCAGTATGATATTTAAGATCGCCGCCTAAATACCCATCGGACAATGTCCGGTTAATAAATGCACCAGGTACTCCCACTCCCATATAAGTTTGAACGGAAAAAAATCTGAGACATTTGAAAACTCGTCTTGGTTTGAACTCTTTGCGATCAGAGTAGATGATCAACTGACAGCCATCTCGACTTGGAAAACACTATAGTGATCTGGAAGTCTAAATGTGAGCTTAAAGGAAAGCTATCGGCATTCAAACCATCCGCACAGAAGTTCAACTGTTCCTCCTTGCACCTACTGCCTCCCGTCCACTCATTCCTAGAAGAGATATGAGTGGTGAAAAAGTTTGTTGGTGCCAGTCTAGCAGCTATCGGTGTTGTCAGGCATAAAGTCGAAGCCTTAGAAACGCTTCCTTATGTTTTCTGACGAACGCCAAAATTTTGGCTGATACAACTTTGAAAACGACGTGTGGCATGTTCTTAGTTCTCCATCGCGCTCTGTACTTTTATGAGCCCTCAAGTGCTCGAAAGTCGTTGACTTTCGAAAGGAAGGCGAATTGGGAGTGTACATACATTACTAGAAAAGATCTTGTAAAAAATAAAATCTAAAAAAATTAAAGGAAATTCCACTAAAAAAGCATATGTTATGTTGATTATGTGAATGCAAAAAAAAGGACCACTTTACATATTTTCTACCCAAATTTTCAAAAATAAGGGTGTGACTTTTCTGTTATTTTTTTATTTTTCTTCTTCTTCTTCTTTTTTGGCGCTGTAACCGCCTAAGCGATTTTGGCCGAGTTCAGCAAAGCACGCCAGTCGTTTCTCCTCTGTGCCAACTGACGCCAATTGGAAACGCCAAGTGAAGCCAAGTCCTTCTCCACCTGATCTTTCCATCGCAGT
>NW_016170453.1:14594-15788 GCF_001687245.7 Rhagoletis zephyria
CGGGTGCGTATCTTGGCTGCAACAAGATAGTGGTCCGAGTCGATGTTTGGGCCTCGGAGTGTGCGTACGTCTAAAACACTGGAAGCGTGCCTTCCGTCTATCACAACATGATCGATTTGGTTTCTCGTTTTTCGATCCGGAGACAGCCAGGTAGCTTGATGGATCTTTTTATGCTTGAACCTAGTACTGCATACTACCATGTTTCGGGCCCCGGCGAAGTCGATCAGCCTCAATCCGTTGTCGGACGTTTCGTCGTGGAGGCTGAATTTTCCGACTTTTTTTATTTTTACGTTGCATAATTTGGTGCGTTGATAAACTCTTGTTTGAGTTTATACCGAACTGGTAGTATTTGGAGAGGAGAATCGAATGCAGCCCGTTATAAGTATGTGCTTGCAGCAGAAAAGAAGTTATGAAGAGTAAAAGTGGCGTGACTCCTTTTTTTTTTAATTCTGATACTCGCGGCTTTTATAGCATACTGCAGCTGGTGCGTACCTAAAACTGTTATCGGACAACTGTTATTGTGTTCTGGAGCATAAAAGGAATATAGATATGGCAGGCTTATGTGCTCTCCTTAGAAGATAGTTAAAAAAAAACAAATTCTTTAAAAGGTTACGATGCGTACACAAAAGTAAAAATGGATATTTTTTACTAGCACATCGTCTGCAATTGGAAAATTTAGCCAAATACGTGTGTGCACTATTGTACAATAAACTATTGAACCATGATCCTCGTGCACCACTTTTGTTTTTATTCTTATGTAACGTGGTATTTGTAAGTACATACATACATGTGTATGTAATTTTGCATAACAGCCAATTAATTTAATTATTTGTTTTCTTTTTTTTTTGTTAACTCCATTAAATTAACTGATTTTATGAATTAATACATTTATTTGTAATTTTTTATGGAATCGGCATCGGCATCGGTATTGGCCGATTCTTTCCCCATAAGCCGATTAATCGGCATCGGCATCGGTACCTCAAAAAAATTTGGAATCGTTTGGACTCTAGTAGAATGCACAAAAGATATAAGAAAATTATATTAGTGAAAGATATAATTCTAACAGTATCATCGATTTTTCGACATTTCGTTATTCTAGATCGCCAATTTCTCATAAGTAAAATTGCCGTTAAGGAAGAAAAAAAAACATTAAAATTCAAGAATAAAAGATTATCGCAAACAGCGTTGCCATTT
>NW_016170454.1:0-15788 GCF_001687245.7 Rhagoletis zephyria
ATTTTGTAGCGGTTTTGGCGGACCTATAAAATATAGTACCATACTATGACAAAATGGATAAAAAAATTATTGGGTCTTATTACTGGGAATTTCTTGGAGAGAAACAGAAGTCTCCGGTCGAAAAATATTAATCTTCAAGAATTCCCTACCATTTCTACGAAGAGTTGTTTTTTTCTCATATAAAATACATGGAAAACTTTGAGCGCTTTGAGCGACCTTTAATTTTTTTTTTTGATTTCAAAATAAAACCCCCTATGTTTTTTAGGATTTTTCGATTTAGAACAATGCGAGGGGGTGAGAGCATAATAATTCCGACTTTACTTTTTCACATGTGTTTTTTTGCACCATCCTAATGTACATTGGTTGCAATGATTTTTTGTTTTTGCTTGCATTTTGCTTTGAAAGCTATGGTAAATTTGTTATTTCACGCAAATGTCAAAAATAAGTGCACCCAGCGGCAGAGAAACACCGAATAGTTTGTACACACAATTTTCAGGGAATTTATTATGAGAAAATGTGTAGAGCATTGATAATTTCGTCAGATACTCGTAATGTCTTTTTGTTTGGTTTTCAGGAATTTTTGCTCAAATTTACAATTCTCTATTCACACAATTGTATGTTTGTATGCGCATTAGACATAAGATTTTTTTTGTAATTTAAATATACATAGCCATGAAACCAAAAAAATAAACTTTTAGTCCAAAAGTGGTACAAAAAGTTCAAGAGAACTCTGAGATTGAAAAAAAAAAACTGAAAAAAAGCATATAGTAAGTAGACATATACTCCACGGTTACCGAATTATGACTGCAATATTGAGAATTGGTTTCTAAAATTTTTATTTTTTTTCGATTGACTTGGAGGTGCTTTTTTATGGAATATGTAGCTCTTAAAAAGCATATCGCTAGCTTAGAGTGAAAAGTTGTTAAGGCCGCCTTTTTTGAAAACTCATATTTTGTTATAGGAAGCAAGAGAAATTAAAAATGCATCGTTTCGAAAAGGATCAAGGTACACTTGATTTATTTAAACTCGTTTATATTCGATGAAAGGCACATTTGCTAAGTCCAAACGAGGCACCGAAACTCCGATAAGGCAGAAATAATATGAAAACTTTTAATAAAGATCAAAACTTTCTTATTCGAACAGAGTTTTGCCTTAATTTATGTAAACACCCAAAATGCTATATTCAAAGTTTTGGGAAATACTTGAAGAAAGGCATTAAGAAGTTTTTTGCTCTCCAGTAAAATTGGTAAAACTAGGACTTAGTAGCTTTTCACTATAAGCTAGCGATATACTATATGCCGAATTCCAAGTAAACCGAGTCAATAAAAAACAAGTTTATACTTATGCGTCATCCTCCGAGCCCTTCCCCAAAGCGATACGAGTGGAGAACTTGTTCTCCAGCTCCAGCGGTGGTGTTGTATAATCTGGGGACCTAAACGTATCGGGGTAGTTGGTTAGAATGTTGCTGTTACCGAATATGGTATCTTTCCATTTGGACAGTGCTTTTAGTCTTAGAGCATACAGTTTACTAACCGGATAAATGGGTGAGAGTATCGGCAGGCAGACTGCTATACAGTCACAGTTTTTCTTCAGTATGTGTGATGCGTGTAGTGCAGGGCAGCAATGATTGTGTTACACGATGACACCAAAGCGCATATTTACTGCGCTTCGGACACACTGCCATTAGGCGAAGCCGCGCACTGCCTAGCCTAAGTCAGCCTTAATTTGCTTTTTCAAACAAGGTAGGCTCTAAGAGCAGGAAATTGCTTCAAACTAAATATAAGATTTTGTGGTTGTCGCTGAAGTATTCAAGAGTAATTATCTACTTAAATGGAAGTGCCGCTAGTTAGTCGCACAGAACACTAATTGAAAACTTTGCGTGACACATTGGCAGCACTGCTCTGGACAGACCATCAATTATTCCTTGTGGGCATATTTTCAATTTATTTGTTTCAGTATTTTTATTTTTTTTCTACGCGCACAACTACCAAATCTGTCGCCTTCCTTCAATATGTCATTAAAATAGAATTGCAATACGTCGTCTCCAAGCACTCTAACTGCCACACATTCAAGACGATTGTGGCTGGCGGGCGCTCTGCGGTACAGTGCGCCGAGTGAGGCGTATTGCAAGTAGAGCCAAGCAGTGCAGGGCAATGGATTTAATTAATGTGAAAATTTGCACAGACTTGCGGCTATTTTTAAGTTTGATCAACTTGGATGCTGGCAACTATGCAACAGCAACAAGCAGCAGCAGCAGCAGCAACGGGCGGCTGAAAAGAAAACATACAAAAAAAAATCTCAAAACAGCAGCAACAACAACCAGTTGGAGCGAATTGAGCAGCTCCTGGGCAAGATTTTATAGGAAAAATGGGCTCGCACCAAAAAAGTGCATGTTTATGTAGCTGCTGAATGTATGGATGTATGTATGTATCTGTGAAAGTGTTTGTGTGTGAGCTGTGCGCTTTGCTTGCCTCACTATCCGGGACCAAGCTGATCGACGCACCTAGGCAGCAATGGCAATTATTTGTAAATTAGCGCATGGGGCCTCAACCAAACTTAGTCGCGCAGTTGCTCCGCCCCTCAGCCGCCAGCCGTCAGCCGTCAGCCGTAGGGGCCATTACACCTTTTTGCGTACATCTGGGCACCCCAAACGGTTCGCCTTATATGTATGTAGGTGATGAGTTAAATTAAGTGTAACTTGGCTAAGCAAATTAACTTATTGTTGTTATTTAATTAGAAATGTTTGTCTAGGCGCATGTCAACGCACACAACTACTCTAGGCACGCAACGCGAACAGCCTCAGACAATTTAGTGTCGAGTTAATTAATGTAATGATATTGCACATTTGTAGGCAATTATTTAAATTTAATTGCAAATGCTTTCTAAATAATTTTTTTAACACTTAGTGGTGCGAATAACCTTTTCTGTGGATTATTTTTTATATATTATTTTTTCAATATTCTATATGAAATAACTACACAAAGCGAAATGGTAATCATTTCAAATGCATCTCTAAGCCTTTTGTTCATTTGCATTGAAAAGTGTTTGTAGTGCTAACCAAAGTCATGTAAATATTTATGATTACCACTCTACCACTCAGTTATTTGCAATACTGTGTTTATGTATGCGTTTAAGTAATCAATTGCACATACATACATTTAAATGCATTTGAAAATCACTTTACTCTTAATTAAATAAATAAGTTTTAATATTTCAATATGTGCTTTCATATTTACATTTAATTGTGAGCATTTGCTATTTGTTTGTTGTTGTTGTTGTTTTCATACACTTTTATAATTGAATCGGTCAATTTCAGTTACATATGTAATAAATATGTCAATTAACAGCTGTGTTCAAAGTATTGGCAGCGTTCGCTGAATGGCGTCCAAGGTTTTGTTGTAAAACAGTTTTCTGTTTTTATTCTTCGAAGAATCGTAAAATAAAACCGTTACCGATTCGTAAAGTTATCATGATATGAAATAGTTATCGTTCAAAGTTATAGATATTTTATTTCCATCGTTATCCGGTATTCGTCAGGCGCCCGTAACGCTTATGATCTTTATAATTAAAATCATATTTAATCGTGGAAATTCAATTTCAATTTTCCTATAAAATTTAATCGTATATGATTTTTCTTTTCAACAGTTATCGGTATTTTTTTATTTTTTTCGCAAATATTTTTTCGATCAATTAAAACCGTTATTTTCAGTTTGTAATTTTTAGATTTAAAAGATTTAAATCGGTCATAAAAACGCAGTCTCAATCATAGACGCTAAAAATATTTGAAAAAATTAAAAGTCACAAGATAATAATTAAACTTGCCCGAAAAAATAAAAATACAAAATTAACGATTATTCTTGATCGCAAACATTGAGATCATAAAAATTCGATTTTGCAACGATCTAAATATAAAAACATTAATATTTAATAATTAAATATTAAGATAAGAATAATCGCTATATTTTGATTTTTTATTTTTCGATAAATTCTTTATGCTTAATATCAGTTTTACCTTTTTAGGCCATAAAACGCAGTTTCCATCAAAATAGTTAAAAATTACCAAAAAAAAATGGAAATTCAAAAAAAATAAAAATTAAATTTGAACGAAAAATAAAAATAACGATTTTGCAATGATCCAAAAATAAAGATCTGCAATTTAGCGGTTATTGTCGGTACCTGTGCATTTACTTTTTAAAGTATTCAAGGTTTGGGTATCAAATGCTGATCATTTGGATATCTTAAAAAAAATATATTTTGAAAAAAATAAAATAGAAAATTGGATTTTGATATCTATAAAGTAAATAAATTTCACACTATGTATAAAATTTAGGTGGCAACCCTATTTAGAAATACGCTGGAATATATACTACATATCCGAGCGTATATGTACTGTGTATACATAAAAAAAATGCTGATTAAAGTTTAAAAAATCAAAATTTGTATTACATAGAAGCGTGGCAACACTGAAAATATTTTTGGACCGAAGTTATCACCAATTCATTTCATTTGATATTCATATTGCGATGTTTTAGATTAATTGTGTAGAGTCAAAAATAAGTGGCAACCTTACACTGATATCTTAAGGGATAACACTTAGTATATAGGGAAATCATTGTTTAAGAACCGTCTCTGGGTAGCCATGCAGAGTAATATTGTACCTTTACTTTCTAAACAAAAAAATAAATAAATATGCGATACAAGTAGGTGGCAACCCTATTAAAGATATTTTTGAATTAGGGATTTTTCAAGTGATACCCACATTATGATGTTTTAATTAAATTGTAACTAATTTCGAATAGGTGGCAACTTTATACGAGTCCTATCAGAGATAATACTTATTTAGATAACTATAAAATGCCAAACGTTATTTGTGTAAAAAATTTCATCACAATCGTTAGAGCCGTCTCCGAGAACCTCATGGATATATATACAAGAATTGCTCGTTTAAGGTAACTTGACATAGTCATCGATATGTTATCGAACATAAATGAAAAGCGTTACAGAAATTTTATAGTTCAAGAAATTGATATCATTACCGGCATATGTAGTTATCTACATAATTATGTCATTATCGATATTTCACTGATGTCGTTATCGGTGTGCTATCAATGAAATTATTGATAAGATATCGATATAGTTGTCGATATGCTCAACGAAGAAATTATCTATCAATATGTTACCAACGTATGCAGTTATCGACATCTTTATTAACATAATTATCGACATCTTTATGGTTATAATATCGATAAGTTATCGATTTTATTGTCAATGTATGAGGTCATCAATATGTTGTAGTCGTCGGCATATTTATGGTTATTATATTTATTTTAACCTATATGCTGCTTAATGACATTTTGCTTGCTTACTTTCTATTAAACCAGTAAAAAATGTGTTTTAGCATCTATGCGATAAATTTACTCTGGGCGGCACTACAATAGGGCTCTCAAATGAAGTAAAATACCTAGGGGTGTGGCTGGATAAGACACTCACCTGGAATTTACATTNTGTAATTTCTAGAAATTTCAAGGTATCTATTGCGGATCGAGCATCCTGGAGCATAGGAAGTCCCTACACCGAACCCGGAGCTGAAGTTTGGTACACTGACGGATCAAAACTTGAAGAGCTAAAAACTGGAGCTGGTATATTTGGGCCGAATTTTAAAAGATCGATACCAATAGGCAGCTACCCCACCATTTTCCAAGCAGAGATTCATGCGATCGATATCTGTGGCAGAGAATGCCTCAGAAGAGGAACATCCTCTAAAAACATCTGCATTATGTCGGACAGTCAGGCTGCCTTGCTAGCACTGAGGTCCCACATAATAACATCAAAACTAGTGTACGACTGCCTCAGCACCCTAAACGGTCTTGGAAGCAAGAACACAGTATTACTGGGCCGGGGCACGAGGGCCATGACGGCAATGTTCAGGCGGACCGCCTAGCAAAACACGGAGCTACCACACTATTCCATGGCCCGGAACCCTTTTGCGAGCTCACCAAAGCCCAATTAATGGAGGTCATAAAAAAGTGGGTCGACAAAAAATTCGATAGGCACTGGAATGAATGTCCGGGGCAAAGACAAGCTAAGCATTTCATCTGTCCATCACAAGAAGCTTCAAAAAAGCTCATAAATCTAGGCAGGGAGGACCTTCGAACTCTCACTGGGTAGTTCACGGGACATTGTTCCCTGCGTTATCACCTCAGTAAAATGAATCTTGCAGACACGAGCGTCTGTCGCTTCTGTGAGATGGACGAAGAAACGCCAGAACACATCCTTTGTGAATGTGTTGCTCTCGCTAGACGCAGACTCGCTCACCTAGGTGGTACAACACTTCATCCATTCGAAATATGGAACAAAAAGGCCACCGAAGTGCTAGCTTATATTAAAAGCCTTCACGTATAGGGTAAAGGGCCACACACAATAGACCCCCTAGAGGTCGCAGTGCTCAAGGCTCATAATAATAGTAATCTATGCGATAGGCTAAAGTATAACATGTTTGTTCAATGACAATTTCAGAAAGTACCAGTAACGTGAACAAAAAATTGAAAGCAAGAAAAAAATATCAAATGTGCAAAGAAGCGCAAAACCAGTAAAAACTTACCACTAATATAAACCTTACTGTATTTGTGATTGCTTGCATACATACTACATACATATGTATGTATATGTTCTTATGTGTGGAATTTAATTAATATTAATTGCAATAAGTAATGTGCGCGTCATCCAATAATTCCTACTAACTGTTACTTGATAAGTATTTAAATTGGCATATGCATAGCAAACACATAATGAATTAATGGAAAAGTTATTAAAGTGCAATTCGATTCTGGTATTATTTATTTATAGCCAAGCAATTTGTAGTTAGTAAACCTATTTTGAATGAGAACATTACTATTTTCTAGTATGTGTATTGGCAAGAATTGATACTTAAATATGTGAGCAGTAGATACTGAAATCACGACAGTATTCAATATTTCCATTGACTACTAGAAACCATTCTGTTGCTAGAGGTTCATCATACGCCACGTTGTTCCACGGGTGAATGTCGGTTGCGCACAGTCTTGAAGTTACGCATACGCTTTGTGGTATCAAATAACACTGCAGAGAAAATCTCAAGTTTTGAAATTAAACAAAACAGTCGCCGAAAACCGTAATTCTGTTTTTTAGATCAGGTAATTTTGCCATAACACTTTCTTTTTTATGAAAAAAAATCTAATTTTTATAGGGTAAAAATTGAAAAGAAACAACCGATTTTTGTAATGTTTTTCATTTGCCTGTTCTTCTACAACAAAATCAAGCAACTAACGAAGAAAATCGAATGCTCAAATGATAATGCGTCATATTTTTTTTTTTGTACGAAGTATGTGCAGGAAAAAATGTTACTCATACGCCATGTACGTGTATGTTTTTTTTTTTTTTTTAATCTTGCCCGGTTAAAGTATGACATTTTATTCTTGCGCAGTGCAAATTTAAGTTTACGTGTCTCGGCGTTTTTTGTGTCATTTTAGCGTACCTACAGTGTTACATGTGTATATAAAGGGGTGGTCAATAGATGCAAGTTTTTGTAAGTATCAGTAGAACAATTATAATTGGTGAACCCACATGGTGTTAATACGCCCAAAATTGAATATCAAAAACTTAAGAAATATTCCAAATGTTAGTCGGAGCTATAAGAGATTCGAGTGCCATATTTTATCAAAAACGTGCAGCCGTTACTGAATGAAGAGCAGTCTCGCATAGTTAGATACGGTGATCATCCGTCCTATAATATACGTGACAGTCCTCTTTTTTGACCAATTGTCCTGGCAATTAATTCATTTTAAACGGGACGCCAAATGTTTTGTATTTCTCTTAATGTCCTGTATTTGTCCCGTATTCGGGGTTCTGTATTTCGACGCCTTAAAAGCGCATTAAAATGGCATGCCTGGGAACCAGTCTGAATGCTTGTGTTTCGAATCGAGGAGCACATACAGTGACCAAAATATAAATTAGGATTCTACATTTTAGCATTTTTCTTTTGTTTATTTAATGTTTATTATGTTTTTTTTAGTAAAGCTCTTTTCCTAAGAAAAACCATACAAATCAAATTTTTCGACATTGTGCAAAAAGTATGAGAATTAATTCTGCAAATTTTCATCAAAATTTGAAACTTTTTAATCAGAACATTTAGAAAAAAAATTTGGTTGCAGCTTTGTAGCTCATTAAAATTTAGTATAATAAAGTGCAAGTGCAACGTGCTGCTCATTTTCTTCCCTATCCACAAATTGTCGAACATTCTAATTTTGTATGAAAAAAATGCCTAGCACCAACGACAAAAAAACCTTGCCATAAATTAATGGTAAATCCTAGCTACTTAAAACTTCATACTAAAATTAAACGAAACTTTTGTAAAAAATTTTGTGGAGTAAAAATCTCGAGAAAAGATATCCTACAAATTTGTGATGTTACTATAAGGATCTGTTTCAGGGCTGATACATACATCTAAGATCATTTAAGAAGGTGTTAAGATCTGTTAGCTTTTATGGAAAAAATTTGCAAAATTATTTTTTGTCCCGTATTCGGCTCGTATAAATATGGTCACCGTACACATAGTGCATGTTTTTATTTCCATCGAATTTCAAATCACCCTATACCGGTGAAAAGGGATCTTAGTTAAAAAATAGAACTTTACCATAGATTTACAGGCTAAGGCCTCTAATTTGACCTCTTATTTTTAAAATTCCTTTTCAAAAGTATTCTCAAAACAAAATCTTCTTAAATCTATTTCATCTGAAATTGTGATACACATGTTCCAACAAATGGCAACCCTCATAAATAAAGGTAAGGAACCCATTTCGATTTATACCCATTTTTTAATAATTCATCCACCGTACGGAATAAATTGAATGTAACTTTTTAAACACGTAGCAACTCTCTTCAAACATTCGAAATGTTCAAACTAAGATCTCTGAACACTTTTTAGTTTGACTACGGTATTTTTGTATTTCATATACTTTTTGAATTAGTTTATTGAAACAGGTGGCAGCCCTCTTCAAAAGAATTTTCAAGCTTAATCATTGTTAACTCTCCTTCGCCAGACACTGCGATACATCTTTTTATTAACTGATGAATTAAGTGGAATTTAAATTTTCAAACATGTGGAAACCCCGCTAAATACAGTTCAGAAATAAATAATTTTCAAACCCCCTTCGATTGATACCCATATTTCAATCATTCATTTAATTTATAAACTAATTTGAATTTAACTTTTTGAACAGGTGGCAACCCACTTTCAACACCACAAAAATATTATTAGCGTTCAAACTAAAGATTTCTTAAGACTCCCTCGTTTGACATCCATATTTTGATATTTCGTATAACTTGTTTCGACTAAACTAAATTCGGCATACATATTTCACTTACCTAATATGAATTGTTTAACAGATGGCAACCCTCCTATAGTTCAACTAAGAAACAAAGAGTTTAAAAACCATTTCGATTGATACCCAGTTTGTAATAATTGATCTATTTTTTTCAAATAAATTGAATACAATTTTTTAAAAGGTGGCAACTCTTTTCAAAAAATTAAATTTTAGTATAACTAAGCGCAAGTTTGAAGTAGCCAGGACTAACCGTTGATAACGTCCATACAAAGTATGTTCGACAATTTTTTTAGCATTTAGAAAATGAGCAACACCTTCACAAAAAAATTCCAAAAAATCAACGGTGAGTCCTAGCTACTTAAATTTTGCAAAATTCAGTGCCTAATTAAAAATCTCAAAATTCTGATGAAAATTTGTCAAATTTTGCTAGTTTTTGTTAAAAGTTTGACTTATATGGTTTTTGTTATATAAAGAGCTACACTTTCATAAAAAAATAATATACAATAAATAAACGAAGTAAAAAAAAACGAAAGAATGCCAAAATATCTCTTCCCTATTTATATTTTCGCCACTTTATGCAGTCTTATGTTAAAATTCTCAACTAATTTAAAACAAGAGTTTCGATTCTGAAAGTTAGGTGTAAATTAAAGTTTTCCTATGAAAAAGTGATTGCATTTGGATTTTTCTTGAAAACTACGCTCTGCTTGCTAGTAAAAGACTCTCTATTTACTTACATATGTACACAAAAATTCGCACACTCAAACGTGCATATATACATACAATCTATATAATTTTATAAATAAAATATAAATTTATGCGCTTATAAAAATTTTACGTACATCCGAGTTTTTTTTCCGGCAACGCTATTCCCTTGACTGAGCGCTTACCAGCGTTAGAACTTCACTACGATCGTAGTAGATTTGCAACGATTATTGACGAGAATTATAAATTTGCTACGCTACTCCGCTTTATCCACGATCTACTTCGTTTTTCTTTCGCTAATAATAAAGAGCACATTTTGTAGTATCTGAACTCAAAACGTTGTCTTAGGGCCTTTTTTCAAGTAGCTTTTAAAATTTATGTGGCCTTCAAATACATTTTTTTGCTAAGAAAGACTACACTTTTTTTTAAAGAAGAGGTCAAACAATGATAGGCTTCCAATTACACTGTACGTATATAATTTTTTAGCTTTCGAAATTTTTTAAGATAAGAGATTTAGAAGGCCATGCAATTGTATTCAAATGTTTAGTTTTTTGAGATATTGGTTTTTGATTTTTATTGGTGCTTCATTTGTTCAAGGACTCCCTGAAATTTTCCGACGCATAAGTTTTTTGAACCCTTAAGGAGTGCTATTTAAAAAAAAAAATTACCTACCGCTCACCAAAAAAAAAAAACTTGTTTCACTTCATTTACTCCAATTTAGGCTTTTGGTACTCCTAACCCTGGCGCTTACGTCGCATTGCACATATCCCTTGACAAATCAAATTGCGACATAGATGTTGCTATCGCTGTTGTAGTTGTTATTCGTATTTTGTAATCCAAACAGGCAACTTACAATTCACTCAACTGCATTTTTCATGCGCGATTTTTTCGCACGCGAAACTTTATCAACTTTATGATGCCTATACTTCACATTTCGTTAGTACATATCAACCAACTAATACAAACAAATTTTGCATTTACATATATTTGTGTATACATATTTACTTACTCCCACATGTATGAGCATGCAAATAGTATTTACGAGTATGTTTTCGCCAATTCCCACTGTCATTTGATTTACACGCGGCGCATAAATATTTATGCGCTGCCAGCAATTCAATTCTTTGCTGTAAATGTTGTTAGTGTTATTGTTGCTGCTGTTAGTGTTGTTGCAAGCATAGAACGTTGTCTCGCGCTTGTACTTCAGCGTACAATCCACCCACTTTGAGAGGCGAATTGTCGGTGCAGCAAAATTGTTGCTCAGCTGCTGAGTGCATAGGCAACATCTAAATCACTTGTCGTTTGGGAATTGCTGCGTGTACTAAGAGTGCAATAAAAAATGAATAACAAGTAAAATAAAAAAGCAAAAAAATATATATGTATATAAAATATTCGAAAAAGCTAAACATAATAATAAAAAATTGGAAGAAAATGCGCGAAGTATGTATCTACTCGTTCAAACTAACAAACACACTATTTGATGTAAGAAAAATTTTTTATTGGCAGACAACAACATATGTAGATACATGCATACATACCTATTTGTGTGTTTAAGCGCAAGCGGCTGGCAAAAACAACAGCAACAATGTTAATGTCAGCCCTGCTGACTAGCGTAGGATCCCTGCAGCAAAATTTAGAGACAGTCTGACAAAGCGCTAGTTCCGACCTATAAATTTCATAATTGTCTGTGAACTACTGCAAAAGGGATGCAGAGCTGGACGGTTGAAACTCATATGTTGGTAGTTGCGCTGTCATCAATGTTACTCATCCTGGTCATGCAAAAGCTGACAAAAGACGCTCAAATGTACTATACTATATTTTTTCGATTTTCTTAGACCCTAAAACTAATAGAAACTGTTTTCGTTTATTTAATATGTAATTCCCTATTTTATGGGGCAACTGCTAAAATATGTCCAAAAAAGTCGATATTGGTAACATAAATGTAATTTTTATACATATATACGTACGTATAAAATTTAATGCAAAATATAACCATAAAATTTAGTTAAGCTACACTTAACAACAAAAGTCTGCGTACACATTTCTTTTTTTAAATATGTATTAACAATATATTGAGAGTTAAAATTTGTTTGTTATTATTTTATAAAAAGAATTGATCACGATAAAAACAAAACATATAAATCGTGTTTTCAAACTTCGTACAAAACAAAGGAAAATTTAACGATTTTTCATCAAAAAAGTTTGTAGTTATGCAGTAATTTTTTTAGTTTTCAATGTCATGCATTTTAAATATTATTCGTTAAGAATGTCGCATATTCCATAAACCATTTAAATTCAAGTTCCTAACTGTGCTGCAAATTTGATAGAACTCTAAAACTATCTTCAAATTTAAAACTTTTTAATCAGAGTTTTTTTATAAATATTTCCAGCATTTAGTTTTGTAGCCAAATTTTAGTGTAGTAAAGCGTAACCTTGCATCTTAAACGAAAATACTTAAATAGGAGAATACCTTCGAGAGCCTGCGTAAAAAGAGTTATAAAAATTCAGCGCGATTAATTATATTAAAATTTAATTGGCTATAGAACTGCATACTTATAAACTCTGATTTAAAATATTGAAGTTTTTATAACAGTTTCTAGAACTCTACTTAATTTCCAACACAGTTAGAAACGTGAATTTATTTGTTTATGTTATAATACTTATGAGCCATTCTTAAATAAAAAATTCACGGAAAATATTTAGCAACAAAACCATTGTGAATACTCAAAATTCTATATTTCTTATTAGATGCCGGAGAGTCTATGTATCACATCTCAATACATTTATTACAATTTAACTCTGAGTTATCACAAATTAGCATTCAATATATCACCGTTTTTCTAATTTTTTTACACGACTTCGTTTAGATTTTTAATTATAAGTAGCATAGAAATACCCATTACCCATTTGTTACGTACAAATATAAATTATTTTTACAATAACGGTTTTATTCAACAATTTTAATTGAGATCGTGGCCGTTTCTTTTTTACTGAAAATTTATTGTGGAAAAGCAACACTAATTTGAAAAAATGGTAGAAGTGATAGCTACTTCGGAAATCACCACATTTCACACTTCTTTCAGTAGGATTCGAACCGATGATCCCACTGACTCAGCCAGTTGCCTACGCACTGTGCTAAGTTCGCCTTGTTTCACTTTTTAAGCCAACTACAATCAAGCGCAGCTAATCAGCTGCAATTCACTTGATCATGTGGTTGTTGGTTTTGTTGTTTTTATTTTTATTATTAGAATGTTTAAATTTTTAGGTGTGCGCGTCCTTAAGTTATTTGTTTTTGTTATTTTATGGCCTTATAACAATTATATTCAACAATTTTTATTGGCCGTGAAATAGTGGAAATAAGCAACAAGAATTAACAAGGCGAACATAGCACAGTGCGTAGGCAACTAGCTGAGTCAGTGGGATCGTCGGTTCGAATCCTACTGAAAGAAGTCTGATGAGGAAATGGGTGATTTCCGAAATAGCTATCACTTCTACCACTTCGAAAAAAACGGTCTCGAGCTCAATAAAAATTGTAGAATATAATTGTTATAAGGCATAAAATAACAAAACCAATAACGGTTTTAGAAAATGAAGGAATAACTGACGCTTTATGTTCCTAAATTTTAAGCACAGTTTGCCTCAAAAAGTAAATTAGTGCTTAACAAATAGTAATAAATCATAAAATGAAGTATTTTTTATTTACAAAATTTTATGCGTGCTTATTTAATTACAGTATTTAAAGAAAAGGCTCTATACTATACTTTTTAGAACCAGCTCAAAACTACAACATTTTTTCTAGCCCGGAGATGACCCTTTTTGAACTATCTAGGAACTGTTGTTATATGAACTGTATCAGAACCATCTAAGCCAGATTCAGCTCAGAACAAGTTCAAAAGTTCTGCAGAGGGCGACAATTGTCACCTCGTAGGACATCGCCATGTTAAAAAAGACAGTTGAAAGCATTGAGTTGGGATAGATGTAGAACCAGTACCGTCCCTTTCCCGGCTAGCTCAGCGCAAGTTCGGAACTAGTTTGATTTGCTGCAGGGATAGGAAAGAGGCAACGTTGCAGCTGACACTTGGCAACCGCGAAACCAGTGAAGTGCATTCAGCGGTTCTAATGCGAACGCAACGAGTTCAGATTGCTTCTGGTTTTGTTCTTCGTTCCTTTTTTTGCTTTTTTTTGTTTTCGCTCTTCTTTACAAAGTAATGCATACTACATATATCCCGGGGAAGTGCTTGCACGAGTGGCGCAGTCAGCCAGCCAAGCAGTTGACTGCAATTTTTAGGTGAAAACAAATTTTACGAGTTCTTGAAGTCAATAAAATCGAAGAGTAAATATTGCCAAAAGGAATATCCAAAACAAAACAAAGACAAAAAATAATAAAAAGTACATACAGTAGCGGTCATATAAATAGGCCTCCCCCCCATTTCAAAATTTATATTGTTTACCAAATAAGTTACCATAAGTTAACCATTTCTACGATTTCTTTTTTATCATATAAAATACATTTTCAACGTTGAGCGCTTTCAGCGACCTCTAAATGCTTTTTATTTAAAAGACCAATAAAACCCCGAACTTTTGGTTCACCCTAATGTACATATATCACAAAACTTGTAAATCAATAATACTTAAAAAAATCTGTCTACACAATTTACATTTTATTTTTCACTCAAACAATTACCGAACATCGAAGCTCCCCAGAGCCCGCGGTTCACATTTCTCCCAATTAATTTAACAACTTCATGCCACAACATTTCTCTTGCTGACGCGCCCAATGGAACGTATGTGTTATGCTGCTGAGCAGTCAATATAACTCAGCACACAACATTGTCATTGCGCTACAGCAACGAAGGACATCCGCCTTCTGACTTTTCTCAAGTCTACTCTACTCCGATCTACTTTGCTTGAATTTCAAAAAAGAAAAAAAGAAAATCGTTTTAATTTCATAACAAGCGCGCGAAATATTTAAGGTTTGAGACACAACGATACTGCTGCACAAAAACAACAACTAGAATAGATACTCTTCTTACATGGCTGCCACTGCTTACATAAATGTCGGTCACTCCCACCTGCACTCTCCTCCACCTTCCTTTTTAATTCTTCTTCTTTTTCTACTAATATTTTCTTACTTACATATTTTTACGCCCCTTTACTTGCTGCTGTCAGCATTTAGCCTGTCTATAAAATAAATACTTCCAATAATTGAGTTATTGCTATGAAGCACTTAGTTGCTCGACACTTTGCTTTTCCGATTTTCTGCGTCTCTGCCATGCATGGATGGCTCATGCTTTGACACCATGTCTGAAATCCCACGTGATCTGTCAAATACTAATGCATGAAAATCCTAACCTCAAAAAAATCACCCGTTACAAAGTACCAGCGAACACAAAAGTATTTAGACAAAGTCGAGTATTCGGTGCATGTAGGTGTATGTTTGTGTGTTATTGACTGCTTATTTATGTGTGTGCGTTTGTGTGTGTACTTTCGAATATTTATTGATGTTGTACGCTGCTTAAGTAGGTATGAAACAAGCGAGAGTCGATGTAAGTCTTATTGATGTTAAAATATGTGGCTGAGGCACTTCGGCTCACACAGTCACATAATATACATATGTACATGCATACATAACGCTATGTATGTACATAAATACTTGCAAGTACACGAAAGTGGTGCCATAGAAGTGCTAAAATTTTGTCCGTCGAGAGCGCTTGTCTTGCTTGC
>NW_016170458.1:0-15784 GCF_001687245.7 Rhagoletis zephyria
TGTATGTACAACTACATATGTACATATTTTTTTTTGTTTTGCTTATTTTATTTTTTCAAAACGTATTTACTGGGTTATCTCATCGAAACGGCTCGCTATAGGAAAATCAATATAGCGTTTCTTCAATAGGCATACGATCTGGTCAGAAGCTGACAACTTTCAATTTTAAATGAGCCCTGCTTTTTTAGTGCACACAATTGCTACACCTTCTGGGAGACTTCGAAAATAGTAGTAGACGAAACTTCATTCAAAACTAAGAATTGTATTTATTTCGAGTGGAAAATTTTGTTGCATAGCGAAGTACTCAGGAGTAGATGACTGCTGAAAAAGTGTTTATGCGTTTGAGAGGAATAAGTGAAAATCTAGTGGTTTTACACAAACAAAAAATGCAATGGAATGTCATAGACGATCGACTGGGTAGAGGGCCCATTAGGTTAGATAGATTATAGAGTTTAAATAACATCACTGACTTGGCAAAACCGTTTGTGGACCAATTGAAAAACCGCCTATCTTACGGCACTCAAATTTTACAGAAGAGCAAAATAACTTTTTTCTTTGAAGGCATTGATTTGATAGGCGGTATAGACGATTTCACGATTTTTATGCATAAATCTGGATGTATTTAGTTCAGTGTTAGCAAATCTCATTTTCGCCACAACGACGATTTAGGCGGTTTTGCAAAGGTATCGACGATTTGCTACGCATTCTTACAAGTGCATGACAGCAGGCCGTCATTGTTTCAGTAAGTCAAAAGTATTTTTTTACCCTCATGAAGACCAAAGCTTTTCCAGAATTGATTCAAATTACGACGATAATTAATATACGTTGCGAAATTATTGGTTAGACTTCGGTTTTTCTTCAAATTAATGTAGTTAGTCTAAAGCAGGGGTCACACGATTTTTACATTTTGGCAGTAACAGAGTGATTTTTATCGAGAATGAGTTCAACTCAATAAAAAAATTTCCTAACAATCCCACTCAGTAACTGTCACAATGTTGAAATCTGTGCAAATATACAAATCGTGTTATACCTGCTTAAGAAATATGCATTTTTAAATGTAAGGTAATGCAAATTTTATAAAAAATGAAATTATTATTTTTCGTTTGCAATAAAAATGCTTTTATCTTTCTAGCGATACTTAATCAATTAGACATACCAATATATTCCGATAAATTTATAACCTTCCCCATTTTTTGAAGTCGGCTAACATTTTTCTTTATTGTAAAAAAGGAAAATATTTTAGTTGAAATAAAACGAATATGTCCGAAATATTCGAAAACCCCCAGAGGTCTTCTCCACAAAGACAGAAAAAGGTAGGCCATTTTTGCATTTGCTTCATTTCAAACTGTTGGAGAAACCGCGTAGCGAAGCAAAAGAAAATCAAAAAAACATCGCAAACAATTTTTTAGCATTTTTCAAATAAGTCGAAAACATAAAAAGTGTACACTTCAAAACAAAGAATCTAATTTAAATAAATAAATATTTAGCGCCCAAAAATGTTTGCCAAGTGATCAGCCGCATTTCTCCTCCAATTTTTTTCCAAGCCATACGGTACATTCTGGTAGGCACAAAAATTATATTTTCTCCACACTCACAAATTGTGAAAAGATAAAATCTTAGCTAAGCAAAGTAAAAATGGCAACAATGACAAAAAAATATAACAATTATCAACTCCTTACTGTAACAAAGCACGAAACTATGAAAAGCGTTATCAAAGCAGACTGAACAAAAGAGAACGAACGAAAAGACCAGACATTTAAGGGTACAAAAAAAAAAAATACTGACTTAATGTGAGCGTTCTTAAAAAATACTTTTTTTATTTCTTTACTCTTTGTAAATTTTCTTTAGTACCACTCTAGAAATGTCGTCGTCTCTGATGCACCGAAGCTGCTACTTGCGTCCACCCATTTTCGAGCGCATTTCAATGAAAGCGATACAAACAAAAGTGAAACGGAGGAGATTAAATAAAAGCAGATATAGAAATATATATACTATGTATATCAGTTTATGTACGCTACAAACATTTGTACGTTCTTATGTATGTACATTAGGACGGGTCATTGTTTTTTTTTTTTACTAGGCGCGTATAACAAAGGAGGACTCTAGGTATAATTCGAATCACATTTGCCGAAGAAACCAAGGGCATAAAAACAGTTTGGAGTTTGCCAAAATGCCAAGAAATGTTTCGAGAGAAATGTGAAAATTTTCACTGTTGTGCGCCCTGCTGGAAACTTAAAGAAAAAAATCTCCCTTACAAATTGACCCGCCCTAATATACATACATACCTATTTTAGTGCATACATACGTGCGAAATGTAAAGCTAAAAATGAACAACTTCTGACGTCTGCATTTGAGTATTTAGCTTCCAAAGTGTTTTTCTATGGAATTTAGAGGATACAATATTGGCTTCTTTTTATTTTATAAATATGTATGACTACAAAACGAACAATCTTGTCCGTTTATATTAGAGTAAAAAGCATGTTTTAAATTAAGATTTGCAAAACTTCTTTAAATTCTTCTATAAAGTTTCTTGCATAAAAATTCTCGTCCAAATATTTCGTAGCCGAAATAAAGTCGACACCAAAGTTACATATTTGCAGCTTTTTTTCACAGATATTCCGTTGAAAATTTGGCGAAAATCTGCAACTAACTTTAGAGACGACTTTAGTTTGATTATGAATATGACCTATTTGCTTTTAATGATAAGAATTTTTTATGAAATATTTGTTTAAGTATTTGCCTACCTTTCTTTCATGAACTCAAATAAAATACTTTTTAAGGCAATTCATATTTTCTTCTTCAAAAGAAGAGATAAAGTCGATAAAGTTTAAAATGTAAAGTAACATTTTTTCATAGTTAAATAGATGCACTAACAGCCACACACCCTGCTATACTTTTATAACTTTGTGTACCTATCACATTACTGAATTAAGTAAGTGGGTGTATCTTTACGACACGCACATACATACATACTATGTAGATGCTTTTACAGTAAATAGTAGATGTAATGATAAGTCTGAACGTATACTTAAACGTGTAAGCTACTGACTTACCACAGCTACCATGTACTTTTATATATATAGTACATACCTACCTACGTATAAAGTGCATTGTTCAGCTGCCTCAAGTTGACAATTTGAAAAGAGAACTACAATTTTACAAAACTATTCCCCATACATATTTACATACTTAAGTACGCATACATATGTACATAAATACCATGTACCATGCTTACTCGTATTTGCAGGTTGTGTTATAAGTATTGAAATACGGTTGACCCTACAGGAAATTATATAAATTTAGAACTATTTTTTCTGATTTCGAAACAAGATATGGGCAAAACTCATATTTTGATGGAAATTGCATTAAAAAGTGTCCGTCAATTGCATTAAGTCGCTTTAATTGCAACCTAACAGTAAACTGTAATTAAAGAGTAAAAAATAAAGTGACACTTACACCAATATTAGGTAAGCTTCTGGTTCCTAAATACTCCAAAAATATATCCTTTAAAAACATTATACTTTTTTGCTCCACAATATCCGTCAGTCGGAAGAAATATGTAGAACCAAAGTAGCTACATAAGTTCCGATCTACCAAAAGCCAAGCAATGCCAAAGCAGATGTTATTGTATACCTTTTACATTATCTCCGTTACATTCCGTGCATTTTCACTTGACACTAGCCTTAACTTAGCTGCGTACGACGGTGTGGGGTAATGCCCCGTAAGTGCCGCCACCAATCGCCTGCACTCTTAACTGTGAGAGTATCCCGCTATTTTTATAAATGTGAAAGTTTGTGAGTGAGTAAGTAAGAGGGTGAGCATATTTGTTGCTCTTTCGCCCTACAGCAGCTGGGCGTGTTTCAATGAAATTTTGACTCACAGTTAGTTTATTGGAGAGATGTGGCAAACTTTTTCAAAAGTCAAAATCAGTTAATTAATAAGTTAAATAATGTAAGCTTGCAGGAGGGTCCGGGTTCGAATGCCATTAGACCGGAACATATATTTTTTGTTTTTTTTTCGGTTTATCTTAATTACGAAAAAGCATATGTGAAGTGCAGAACAGAATCGCATTCAAACGAAAAAATCTCCAGAAATAAATTTGTTTGTTTGTAAGCAAAAGGTCCTTGGGCGCCAAATCCT
The DNA here is from genome assembly GCF_001687245.7 of Rhagoletis zephyria. Classification (NCBI taxonomy): domain Eukaryota; kingdom Metazoa; phylum Arthropoda; class Insecta; order Diptera; family Tephritidae; genus Rhagoletis; species Rhagoletis zephyria. Next base: position 4,141 of record NW_016170458.1, read on the forward strand.
ATGTGTTTTAATTTGAAACAAAGAGGTTATGGTTTATTTTTTTTCAGTGTAATTTAGCATTTTAGCGAAAATATTAGAAATCGGTAAAATCGACCCATTAGCAAACATAACAAGACCTTGAAATCCCGCACTTGAAATGCCTTTCATTGTTTTGAACTAATCCCCCATGTATTTTGCGTTTGATTTATTCACTAAAAGATTGAATGCCCAATTTTGAAATAATTCGATAAGCACCCGCGCTCTTGAATAGCACTGAAAACTCTCGAACTCATGCACTAACTATTAATGTTTTATTTCGTCAGTTTAAATTTTCCCTGCACAGAGTGCATAAGAAACTCAGATGGGTATAAAAATGTGCAAAGCATTTCCCTACAAAAATTTCAGGCACATTCTTGTGCTACGAAAGAGCTTACCACCCTGTGTAAGAGGCAGCTTGAAGTACGCTTCAAGGCTTACTACGTTTCCCAGCTACAATGGCATAGGCATTTACAGCAATATACATACTAGTTTTATGGGAACTTATAGGTATTTACATACTGACATAAATATATGTGTATCTACACAAAAAATTACAACGTGAGTGTTGGTATGTTTAGGGATTACAAATAAATATTTAACTGCAGCAGCCAACGGGCGATAGCTCTACCCCATTCCGGCGGCTTCACGAGCATAACTATGCATGTGAATAGGTATTTGTCGAAATATGTCCTTCTTTTTCTGCCCTACTCGCAGTAAAATGTGGAATATCACTTGTAATGGCTTGCCATTGTTGTGATTCATATCAAGCATGCATCGTAAAACCGAGGAAAACTTGTTCCCTATTTTTCAGCAGTCAAGTTGGACATATGTATGTATATGCATACATACATACATACATATTTGTGTAAGCATGCATGTAAAAATATGCTCACATGATTTTTGAAGCAAAGTTATCGCGAATATGCAGTTGGGGTCACTTGAAGGGCGAATTATTGCGATGCAAGCGAGAAGAGCACATAATAATCGAGGGTATGGATCGATTTGCACAAAAATTGCTTTTATTTAGTTCAGAGAATACACAAAAAAAGAATTTAAATGCAGCAGCAACAATTTTTTCTGCATTACTTCCTTACTGATTTGCGCTGGCAAAACGATGTTTCCGTGGAAAATCGAGTTTCGATTTTATCTAGCAAAATTCTCACAAATAGATTTCATGGAATGCATTCTATGTACCTTACATGCAACCAGAAGGATATTTTTTCCTGGGAATTGGACACAAATTCCCGACTGCAGCCTAACCTCTTTCGACCAGGAGTTGAAGGTGGAATTACGTGGAAGCAAAAGTTAAGCTCCTTGTAAATAACAGTGCCGAACGCAGGTCCCCATTGTCATTTTCGGATGCAATCAAAATAATTTCATCTTCTGGCTAGGAGAGCTTCGGTATGTAAAAATCAAACAGAAGAGGGAGGAGCCACCCCAACTTTTCGAGCCTCTATCTAATTTTTCTGTTGTTTTTCAGGTTGGACCCATTTTCTTTCAGCATCAATGAGTTTTGGAGGCCTTTGACTCGCCGATGGCCGCCTGAACTTCGCTTGAAGTGAAAGTAAAATGTACACTGGTTTTTAGAAGTTTATGCAGTCACTCGACGCTTGTACTTATCTACCGAAGCAGCAGTGAAAATTATTAACTGAAATAGCTCGCGCAACGCTGCGGGTCTAACTAGGCTTTTCCATTACTATTTTCCGTAGAACTTCGTGGGATCCTGCTTTCTCTACCTTCCTCTGTCAAACCTTTCTTCTGCGAAATTAAATAGAGTTCGACTAGCCGCTTGCCCTATCGCTACATTAGGGGTCTCCAACTCGAGAATTAACTCCACCGCTAACTTCGTTCCGGTTCGAATTGCTCCCATGATGCAAACACATGCTGAGCGTTGAAGATTTCAGAGCGAATGTTTCACCGTTGCTAGGGTAGTTCTTCCAAATCCAAAGGACATTTCTCGGGCTAGATTTTTCTTAAATCCTCGTTGCTTTATTGTAAATGCAATTTTCTATATGAAAAACTCATTTCACCCAGGGCAAAGAAAGAAATGGAAGAGAAAAAATTTGCAGAAACTCATTTCGTTCACCGAAAAATCCACAACCCTGTGGCACATGACAGCAGTTGCAAAATATGTCTAAATTACTGCAGTCACACATTCATGAGCGAGCATACACATGTACAAACATTTGCAGTTCCATCTATAGAAAAGAAAACCACTAGCTTCTGGAGAAAAAAAACTAAAAAATTTAGCACGTTAGGTGTATATGTACATTAGACTGTACCAACTTACAAGCAAACAAAAAAAAAACTTCCGTGTGCAACCCTGAGTCTAAAGTATTTTTGCAAGGCAATTTCGAAACAAAAAGTTTTTGGTCGAACCTAGCGGTTTGTTTTAACGATTTTTTGGCGGCACTTACATTCGGCAATGACATTTTTTTAAGTATTATCTGGTGGGTACGCAAAAGAACGTGGAACTTGAGCTCAATGAACTTTGGAGCAAAAATTTCTTTTCTTTGAGACTAAAATATTGTTATATCAAATGTGGAAGACGACCCCTTCGTTCGGAAAAAAATAAATAAAAAATCATTTTCGAAATTGCCTTACAAAAATACTTTAAACTCAGAGGCGTATGGCGATTTTTTTTTTCTGGTACACTCTAATGTACAACAACTGATATTCTAGCTAAAAACGGTAACATGCGCTTATGTTTCCACCTACACTCAAGTACTCATGCATACATACATACATACACGCGTTTAACAGCCGCAAACAAACTGCTTGCATGAAAGAACTCATCTTGACATTGGCTCATACGTCAATCGTAAACGAAGTCAAAAAAGGGCTTCTTCTCGTTTCCTGATCTGTCACAAACGTTCATCAACAATGCAGGAGAACACAAATAAAACTGACGCGTATGCAAAGAGACTCACATCAATAGCAATGACACACAATCAATCATACGCCCTGACATCCCATTCGCGGCACTCGCATTTGCATTTGAAAAATATGTTTCGAGAAGTCACTTTTTGCTGTGTACTCTATATGTGTGCTTGTGTATGTATGCATATGTTTTTAGTTGCACTACAGCGCGCATGCTTACTTTGTGTTAAGCTTTCCTTTTCAATGACAAATGTAAATGCAGGGAATCAAAAATATTTCTACGGTTTTTAGTTATTTGTGGTTCTGCATTTATTTGCATTGCATTTACAGCCCCGTTGACAAGATTTATGAAAGTTTTATATTTTTCTGCGCAAGGTGCAAAAAACCTTCTGCAAATGCTTTGAAATTTGAAAAAAAATTCAAATTTCAATTCAAAGTGCAAAATACGAGACGGAAGATGAAATCAGTAAAATTCTGAATGCATTTGCGTTGAAGTTTTTTTTTAACAAAGCAAGTACCAGTGTAAGTATATTTACCATCATGAAGTGGTTAAACAATGCTTTGAGTTTTAAAACATTTTTTCATAAGAAACATAGCTCAAGAAGATTAAAGTCCTTGACTCATATGGGAATCAAGGATTTTACAAAAAACATTTAATAATATATTGTACGTTTCCATGAGCTGCATCCTGTCAAAGTGGCTGAGCAATAACAATGCTTTCTAGTTTTTAAGAGCATTTAAGTTTTTTTCAAACTTATCAAGTCGTTTAACTTATAAAATTCAAAAGTTCTAACGAGTAAATTGAGGTGTGGTGTGTTGAGGTGAGCTGAGTTAGGGTGAGTTGAAATGAGTTAAAATGAGGTGAGTTGAGGTGTGGTGAGTAGGATTTAGGTGAAGTGAGGAGTTTTGGGTTTTTCGATCTTCCAAAAAAAAAACATAAAACTCAAAAGTTAATTTTTATTTCTAAGAAAAAAAATAGCCCTCAAGAAATGAGTTTTATTTTCGATCAAAATAATAAAACTCAAAGAATAATGATTATTTCTGATCAAAAATATAAAACCCATAATATAATGATTATTTTTGATCAAAAAGAAAACAACTCACAAAATAATTACTACTTCAGAGCAAAAAAATAACGCTTGAAAAATGAGTCTTATTTTTGATCAAAAAAATATATAAATGATTGTATTTTCTGAGCAATACAATAAAACTCAAAATATGATTATTATGATTGATCGCAACTATTAAAATCTTAAAATAATGATTAAAAGTTTATTTTTTTGATAAAACTCATAATGATTACGGTCCCTGTTCAAAACTACATACCGGAGAGTCTCCTGCTTTGAAGGACTTTGGTAGGACTTGGAATTGACTCGTTATGTTCCAGTCGATACTACGATGAATTTCAAAAACATTAAAATCCGATAACTCAACAAAACTCGATAACTCGACAAATTTCGATAACTATCGATAACTGTGCATTTCGAAGTCTCGGCGAGTCTCGATAACTCAGAATTGTCATATCTCGATACATCTATAACTTGACAGACTTTGGATAACTCTATAAATTTCGATAACTTGATTAATTTTGAAAGCTCCATAAATTTTGATATCCACCGACAAATTTCAATAACTCGTTATACACTTCTAGCTCGATAGAATTCGAAAAAATGGATACACAGTGAAATCTCGATGTCCTTATATAAAAAAAAATTTAAATTCTAAAAAGTTATATTCGATAAAGCGGCAAATACCGGTAAATCAATAATTATCGATAACTGTATAAATTGAGAGAACTTGATACATTACGTTAACTGGAGAAATTTCGTTAAGTTCATAGGTAATGATAATTCAATAAAAATCGATAACTTGACAAAATCCATTAACAATACAAATTTCGAGAGTCCAATAAATTTGCATAACTCGATAACTATTGGTAAATTTGGACAATTAAGTTTCTGTGTCTCTATAAATTTCGACAACTTAATAAACATAACTAGCTCGATAAATTTCGATAACTATAAACTTCGTTGGGTCGATGAATTTCAATAACTTGATAACTGAATTTTTGGAGATTGGATTTAATTTATTCTTATAAAAAAAAACGCAATAAAACTCCTTAATTCGTGTGTTTTCTCGTTGCTTTCATTTTCTTTAAAACAAAAAGCGAACACAACTAAAACTGAGCAGTTAGCAAAAACAACTATACACAAATACGAACATTTTTAAACGAAGATTTTCAACCAATTTTGAAACCATAAAATCTCCCGTGTACAAGAAAATAGTGTACTTGGTTTTAAAATCGGTTCAGTAGAATCGCCAAACGAACGGTGATAAAATTTATACTAGCTAACTTCGGCTGAAGCGCGTCTTCTCAGCAAACCCTTCGTGATTCTAACGAGTGAGAACTAGGATATCAACTACAAGAATCGCTCATACACCAGAAGAGAACTCGGTGTATTTCGACGACCCACTGGCTTAATTTGGCATAGTTTTTAAGCAGATTACTCTTTAAGACAGGAACTGGACTGTTTTCTAGAGCTTATCCTTGATGTCAGCTGGATAATCGTCGCCCGCGCGATAAACTCGTTAAAATCCTCCGAGTCCCCAGCAACAGACGCCACTATTTCTGCACAGATGTAAATAGTTTGAGATTTGTCCTGTAGGTGTCTGGTTTCCGTAAACGCGAATTGAGTGAATAGCGAGTATATACCCCAGAGCTTGAAGGATATTAAACCTAAGAGCTTTAGGTTAAACAGTCCGCACATAAGAAACATGATTCCGTAAAATCGTCTATCATGGGTTTTTCCCGGCAAGGTCATGTCGAATGTACATAGTTGTTAAATCACTATATAAGCCTGTTAGGAAAACCCACTTTACAAGCCTAATCTAAAACTTTATAGACCTGCAATGGACCTATTGAGACGGCTGACTGCGACCGCAGCTGATTGAAGCGTAGAGTAAACAGATACACCGCACAAGGTGTTGTCTTCCGACCTTAGTGATGGCAAACAAATTTAATAATCGTTTAATCGGTTAATTGATAAATCGAAAGCATTAAATTTTTGTATAAAAAATTACAAGATTGAAGTATCGGCGCAACACCGAATTCGGAAAATAAAATAAAAATATTTGCATACCTGCGTTGTGATTTTTTAGTAGCTACTTAAGTTAAACTTGTGTTGCGGTTTTTTGCAAAAATATCGTTTAAAAAATTTGCTGAATAAGAGAATGTAAAAAACTTCCCAACTAGTAAAATTATACGTATGAATGTACTGAGTACAGTGACACTTTTATTGTTGCTAATATTATTTAATGATATGAGTTCAAATTTTTTATATGTCACTTTTATTCATACATTATTGTTTGAGTAAAGTAGTAATTTTCGATGGTTTGTTTTCGATTATTTTGAAAATTAATCGGTTAATCGCTCGATTAATCGAAAGAAAAATTTCAATAAAATTAAATCGTTAACCCTATGAAAATAACCGATTATAATCGGTTAATCGATTAATCGTGCCACCACTAGCCGACCTACAATCTCGATAGTGCTAGTAGAGCTGAGTATGGGACCGGCTATGCGGGCGAAGTAGTTAAGAGTAGACTTCTGAAATCCTGAGATAATAGCGACCTGGCCATCATTCTAAGCAAGACATAACTGGCTTCAAGTGCTTTGCGGGCCTTTTTCCATATAAAGGCCTGTATGCAGTTCTCAAAAAAAGCTGAAATTCAATACAAAATGACGTACAAGAAATACGTCAAATTAAAAATTATAATAAAAAAAATAAAATAAGAAATTTTCTTAAGTCAAATTTCCTTCAGGCAGTACGCAGTTCTTAACAAATTTGCTACGCTCTTTACTTCGGTTTTCTAAAGTTTTTTGTGAAAAAAGAGCACAAGGCAACCCGGGTTTGCAACAGAAATATATGCCCGTTCCATTATTTCTTGAGGAAAGAGTGAGGCAACAGGCTGTGAAGTATCAAAAATGTCAAAATTACTTGGACACACATACGAAATAATGGGAAAATTTTTCTTGACCGATTTCTTGAGCTGCATACCAGCCTTAAAGGGAAAGAGCATAACCAAAAAGTTTAAAACAGGAAATGTTTCATATCACTCATTGAGCTGTGTATGTATGTATGTATGCAGTAATATTTTGTTATAGACTTAGAGTATTGTACTGGTAAATCGCTATCAACTGGCAATTTTCATTGCAAAAAAATATTCTGCTACATATGTATGTATGTATAGGTTGTGATATGAAAGCGCTGCAATATGCAGGTGTGTATAGGAGTTGCTGAACCCATCAAAACGCATCTCTCGAGATTTTCGACGGAAGGAAAACGAGCGAAATGCCTGAGTAAACATGATAAGAAATTGTAGTTTAGTTTTGATTTTTCAGTTTGTCTATTGTATTTTTGGATAAGTTTTATCTATCTTTTTCTTAATGTGTACATTTTTTTTTCAAACACCGATAGATATTCACAGAGTGGCAGAGTTTTTCTAAAGGAATAATTTAAATATTTATTTCTTGCTTCACTGAACACCAACCAAAACCACAAAAATATAATAAAAGGTGATATATTTCTCTATCGAAAAGCGAAGCGAATTGAGAACAAAAGCCAGAGATAAGACTAATCCAAAAATACAATAGACAAAGTTAAAAATCAAAACTAAAATACAATACATACTACCTTTAATAACAAAGGCGCTTACTCAATCCAGGTAAGTGGGTTCAACTTTACATCACCTGTATATGTATGTAAAAATGCTTCTACATTTTCCAGATACCTTAGTTGTTTGTACACATGTGTAATGGTAAATCTGAGCAAACACTTAAACAGCTTAAAAAGCGTCTAACTTCATACACCCACTCAAACATATGTACATGCATACATACTGACGCAGTGCCTGTTCAGCTACTTTAAGTTGGGAATAACAGCTTTATGAAAATACGTATGTATGCATATGTATTAGGGTGGTCTAAAAAATAGTTAAAAATGATATGTAGAACTGCCTATTTAGAAGAATATGAATTTTTTTCATACCCTGAACAAAAATCCTTATACCATAAGTTTTTATAAACTACTTAAAAAGCAATGGTTCTAACCTTTGCCTTTGTAGTATCGGATTTTTTGGTAAATAATACAAACCAGGCAAAAATACAAACTACCATTTATTTTCATGTAATACTTTTTAAATTTTCATTCATTTAAAGGGTTCTCAGGATTAAGTGAAATTTCATGATTAAAGGAAAGAGCTGTGTGTTAATATTTATATTGTTCGACACCTTAGAGTATATAGAACCCAGATGTGGTAAAAAGTGTGGCAAAAAATTTTTGTCTAGGTTTCGTTCTTGGTAATTTGGTCAATATTCTTATCTTATCTCAAATCATTTTCATTTTATACATTGCATTTATTTGTAAAATCCAAAAGGACATTCTGCTGTTTAATAGCATACACAAAATAATTAGTCCAAAACAAAAATGCATATTTTTTCTTAAAAATATACATCAACATTTTTTTTTTATAGCAACTTAAAAAAGTGACCACGTGTTGTTTTTTTTTTTTTATATTAGTAATATTTTTCGTGCTAAATATTTTTTATTTATTTTTTTCTATAAAAATATCCAAGCTTTATTTAAAACCATATAAACAAAGTGTCAAACTTTGTACAAAATTACGAAAATTCGAGAAATTTTCATCAAAATTTCAACTTCTTACAACAATTTATAGCCCATAAAATTTTAGTCTTTTAATGAAATGCAAATTTCAACCGGCTAAAAAATGCCGTTGAGGTATAAGTTTTTTTTTTTGAGAATGCCTTTGCGGTTTTTTTTTTATATAGCAAGCGCAATTTACAAAAACTGGCTTTGATTGTTTTGAATTTTGTTGCTAACAGTCTTCCGCATTTTATTTAATAAGAAATTCATGCTTATATGGAAAAAGGCTAATAAAATCCGTCACAAACAATTCTCAAAAATCAACGGGATTTTGTAGCTGAAACTTGCACTTCATTAAATTAAAATTGTATGGGCTACAAAACTACAAAACAAAAATTTTCTAAAAATTCAGATTTAAAAGTTGAAATTTTGTTGAAAATTTTTTGAATTTTCTTAAATTTTTTATAAAGTTTGAAACTGATAAAGCTTGGACAATGTTTTTATAGAAAAATAACAAAAAAAAATTAACACGAAAAACATTATGAATATTTAAAAAAGGCGACACGTGGTCACTTGCTTGAGTCACTGTATTTATGTATGTATGTAAATACAAATTGAAAAGGAACTTACAATTTGAATTTCCTTTTGTGTAAATGTATTTTCTTTAATTTGCATTTTAATAGCAGCATTGTCGTTTATGTTAAGACACAAAGAGTTTTTTTAATCAGTGTGGTTTATGTTCATTACTTTTTAATAAGAAACTATCACAGGATATTCAAATTACACTTTGTCTTCTTGGTTTTAGCCGCTTGACAGAACTTAATTGAGTTGAGATGGGAAAAAGACTTTACAAAGTAATCCTAACGCTTCACTACGCTCCTGATAATGAACATATTGGGCAACTGAAATTCTGAAAAAGTATCTTAAATAGTAAAATACATTAATTTTTCTTAAATTTTGGAAAAATAAATTCTTTAAAGTGTAAATGGACTTTTAAAATATTTTTCATACGCTATTTTGTTCAACCGTTTAATTTACTACGATTAACATAATTCAGCATTTACCTGTATCGAAGTTAAGGATGTTCCAGTAAGTTCGTTGAGTTAAATCTGCAAAAGAGACAAATAGACAAATTATTTAGTACTTGAAAAAAATTTTAATTGCAAATTTTCAGTATGGTATGTCTTTGGCGTGGGAAAAGGATTGCTAAATAATTTGGAATTTAGCTCTAAACCACCGCATTACTGTAAACTTGAGACGAATGAAGAATAAAAAAAAAATGTTGTTTTCGTAAACAATAAAATATTTAGTCTAATCAAAGAAAACTTATTCGAATGATGCATGAATTATCTTATTCGTTATTCGAATAATTAATGTAAACAACGCAAGTACTATTCGTGAAAAAATCGTAAACACAATTCAACTAACTATCGGTGAAAATATAAATAAAAATTTATCGTTGCTCAGTGTGTTATAAATCAATTTTTAAAAATTATCTTAAAAAACTAATAAAATCACGAATATTTTATTTACAAGTTACTCATTCACGAGTTATTTATTCGCGAATGAATTATTTGCGAACATTTATATTACGTAAACTTAACTTAGAGTCGTAGATTTCGAATGTTCTAGAATCAGATAATTGTTCCAAGACGTTTTCATTTTTATGAAAAAATTTCAATTTAAACGGGGAAAAAACAGTTTTTTGGTATTTTTTTTTTCATTTGTGTTAAAGAAAATCTATGGATAAATAAAAAATTTGTGAATGGTCAAAGAAAAATGCATAATGATTATCTTTTTCTAACCCGTATAGGCCGAAGATTTTGTACATCACTTTTGTAAGACTAGACTTGAATATGCCGCTTTATTTGGAGCCCGTGACATGCTACTCATTTTCATTAAATTTTCACTCCGTTCTTTGAACTTTAGAGAACCCTTGCCGTGTTATGAAACTTGGGGTCAGATTTTAAACTTAAAGGCTCAACAGAGTACGGAGGTTTGCCTTCCTTGCCTGCAATTTCGAAGTCAATTTTATAAATAATTCAGTTAGCTGGCCTAAGTAAGAATTTTTGTTCATTCGGGAAATAAAGAAAAAATTTATTAAAAAACTTAAAAACAAAAACTTGCAATAAAAACTTTACAGATTTTTTTAATTAAAAACTGCGCAAAAGCAAAAACTTATAAAAATGTTTGCCTAAATTTTTTTATACAAAACCACCCACTGATCATAAATGACGCTAAAAATTTTGAAGAAGGTTTCGTTTTAAGATATAAATTTTTAACTTTGCAAAAAAAAATTTATAAATAAAGTTATGTTTAAGGAATTTCATATTTTAACTTCACTCAAAAATAAGCCACTAGTTCAGAAGCTAGCGCAAAATGAAATTTAATTGATTATTGTTTTCAAAAAATTGCAAAATTTTCCAAGAAAGCTTATAGCAAATTTAAATTCTACAATCAATTCTAATTCTAAATGGTGAACAAACTGTATACAGAAAATGACGTTTGACCCTCCAAATTTTCAAAACAAAAAGCAATATATTGTATAAAGAAACACAAAAAATATTACAAAAGTACAACTAATTTCGTTCAGAAAAAAAAAATGCACTAATTTTTCTTTTAAAAATTGTGAAGGTTAAACGTCATTTTTGGTATATAGTTTGTTGACCATTTTTGCTTAGAATCGAACGCAGAATTCGAATATGCCATACACTTTTTTTCGAAATATCGATACAATGATAAGTACAAGATTTAACAAAACCGTCTCACGTACATAGTTTCGTTTTTTTTTATAACGGGACTCTGATCGTCATTATAGTGGATTTTGAGTCGAACCCCCGGTATATAGAGGCGCTCGGAGACTGAATTCAAGGTTCGGTATATGGAGGTTTCACTGTAAAATACTACTAAAAACTACTTTCTCTCAACTGCGGAATAAATCAAGCATATTTTTGGCCACGCAATTATTTATATTCATTTATTTGCTAAACTGCTACAGCCATGCTCAAAAAAATTATTACTTTTTTCCGTCTCAAAAAAAAATTCATCAATCCATATGCAGATATACAAACTAAATAAATTAT
>NW_016170459.1:0-15780 GCF_001687245.7 Rhagoletis zephyria
AAAATATTTTCAAACTAAAGCTTTGTTAAACCGTTCGATAGATAACCATTTATAAATATCAAATTTCACTTGTTAATTAAATTGAGTTTGAATTTATAAGCAGGTGGCAACAATTTTCAAATTAAATTAATAAAATTGATTTTAACTTTTTGAACAGGTGGTAACACTCTTCAAAAATAATTTCGAAATAAATTGTTTTTGAACCCTTCTCGTTTGACATACACACTGCTGTAGTATTTTTTCTTACTTATTAATTAGTATTAAGTTTAAAAAGGTGGCAACTTTCGTAAAAAATAGCCTAAGGTTTGCCAACAAACATACTTACACACACACTTGTATAACATAGATATAGTATATTATTTAATAAAAAATCTAACCAATAAATTTGTTTTCTATTTACAGAATACAAGATATGGATTTTAGTAACTGGATAAAAAATGTTCGAAGTGCTTATTATTGAAGCAAAATTAAAGGTTTAAAACGAAAATTTATTTTAATTGAAAGGGTAATGGTGAAAGTGTAAAAAAATTAAATGTGTAAATATGTATGCATGTACTATAATTATAAAACGTGTGCTGAAGAAAAATTTAACCAGATGTGGGCTAATACAAATTACTGGAAAATGATCCACATGATGGTGAGTGAATTTTAGTTTATCAAATTTAAATTAAATGTAAATATTAGGATGGTACTTAAAATAGCAACATGTAAATTTTGTATGGGGCACCCCTTTTTTGTTAGACATAAAAAAATAAAGACATTTGGGGTTGCCTACAGGGTTTAAAAAAGTTAAATTTTTTTATCGCAAAATTTCGACAACATTTTTAATTGAAATCTGATATATTATTGAAATGTACCCATATAGATTCATAAACTCGCTGAGTTATAGCTGGTCGATGTTTGGTTTTTGGGATTAAAAAATTGTTTTTTTTTCTTTTACTGGTAATGACCCCTTTTTTAAAATTTTGAAATTTTCGCGGTTATCTATATATTGTACGCAGAAAAAAATTAAGTAGTGTCCCATGATATTTTTATTTTAAGGACCACCCTTATGTGCATATTAGAGGCCATAACTAGTTTTGTTCTATTCTATTTTAGTTTGCCATAAAAAAGTTGAACCTTTATTAGGTTATCTCTTTTTTTCATAGTTTCGAGCCCTAACCGCCAAAATAACGTAAGCGAATTTTTTTTCAAAATTTTCTTTTTAATGCGGAAATATTTCTAGGGCATCTAGACGCATTTCTGCATCGAAATGAAAATTTTGAAAAACAAGTCGCTTACGTTATTTTATCGGTTAGGGCTCGACTTTTTCTCAATGGATGTACAGTAGAGTGATAAAAAAAAAAAATGTTTCCCAGATAGGGTTTGGGGCACCTTTCAAAATTTTTCATCTTGCCGGAAAAAGGTGCTGGTACCAAACCTTACGCTTCTAAGTATACATTTAGAGGATGCTCATGATACTCATATTTTACTCTAGCAGTATTGTGTACATATATTAATCAAACAATTGGTTAAGTAACCTAAGAACATTTCAAAATTAAATTATCGATTAAAATATCACAAGCTTCAGTTGTCATGGCAACAGTAGCTTTTTATAAAAATCACAAATTTTTTGCCAGTTTCACAGCGATCCAGTACCGCATTTTAAGGTCATTGAGCACCCTGTATTGGTTGCAGTAGAAAACTGAGAGTTGGTACAGATATTACAAACATCAAAAGGAAAAACACTAAGGGGTGCCCCGTTTTCTAGGATGAAATTTTTTTCCCATAAAAAAATTGGACCACTCTAATGTACAGATGTACATACATACATATATGCGGTATGTATTTTATTTATACACACATACATGCATATGCACATACATACCAGCCCATTTAGTAGCCCCTTCACAGCCCATAACACCCCGAAGTAGGCTACATAAATTGCATTCTATCAAGAAGAAGAAGAAGAAGAAGAAGAAGAATAAGAATGAAAAATTCCTGAAAATTCGTGTAAAAATGAATTTATACAGCTGTTGGACAATGTTTGGTATAAATATCACACGACGGTGTACTTCTTAAAATTAAAGTGTAAATTATTTATATGTACAAGTACATACACTTGTTTGAGTGTAAATTTGTTCGCGCTTAAGCGCGCACACCATGGTGATTCACAGCCATACATACGTTTGTACATTTGTGTATTTGCACTCAAATTGGCCAACGGCAATCGATAGCAATTCACAATCATTTCAATGTCACACGTGGAGTTGTTGTTAAACTGACCTTGGACGACAATTGGCGATTTATTTGGGCATAAAAAAATTGAAAAATGGGAAAAATGAGGGAAATTGAAATTGTAGTAAATTGAAAAGCTTGGGCAAAAAGTGTGGGTGGCAAGTATGTGAAATTTTTTTTAATGAGTAAAAATAGTTCTGTGCTGGAATTGAACAACTTTCAGGAAAAAATTTAAAAGTAAAATTTTTTTCTTAAATCGAATTGCATCAAAGCGGTCGGAAGCCACACCCTTTCAGTACAGAAGTATTGGAATTAATCTGACCTAAAGAACTATAACGCGAAGGCTGTCTGCTAGCGAGAGATTTTCGAAAGATGACCGAAGGAATGATGGCATGTGATGATAGGATGACGCCCAAGACATAACTAATTTATATTCGGAAGCTCATTCTATACATTTCTCTAAGTTCCACCGCATCACGAATTTCCACTACTTGTTGATCTGGATTATGCTGAACGTTAGATTTAGTTCATTAGTTAAACCACCAAACATGATCTATTATAACAAACTACGATTTGGTTACATCGAGCCACGTATCGTTCGAGCTATTGTGACGAATGTGATTCTTGTTCCAGCGATTCCACAAAGTGGTGTCTGGGTCTGGCAAGGTGGAACTTAATGTGCCCTGATGTTGTCTGATATTCGTAGCCTAACCTGCACTGACCAGAGCAGACCAATAATAACGCCTGTAATAGGTATTAGTTCTTGCCGATCAAGGTGAACGGAAGGTTGGATTCTCTTTGCTGATATCTCTGCTACAGGGCATTTGTCTCGCCTGTTACATTTCGCATTTGTCAAGAAAATTTTCATTTTCTGCTGACAAGTGAAAGGCCCTGGGCCTATGAATCGCTGTGCAACTCATTTCCTATTAGAATATCCAGGCTCCACTGTGGTCTGCTATACAAATGAGATAAGCCCGGTACCGTGGCGCGATCCGAATTAAAAGCTGAAGGTGAGGTAGACACTGGCTTTGAGATGACCAGGAGCGCCAACCAATTGTTAGAGTGTATGTATGTAGATATGTTTGTTGGTTACCTTACTTCGTTGGTTGTGCACAGATATATTTCACTGACATCAAGCTCAAGGCAGGACAAAAAAGACATTAGGGGTATTCTCTGAGTCTTGCAAAGCCCTTGCACAGATTGCACGGATTGCACGGTAAAAACCGGTTTTCGTATGGGACAGCTTTGCAAACCGTGCACCGTGCAAGGGCTTTGCAAGACTCAGAGAATACCCCTATTAAGAAACTACACTTCTAGGTTAAATATTATAAGTTTTGGTGCCATTAGCATGTGTGCCTATACCTTAAAGATTTAGGTCGTTCGGTATTGTTGTAGCGGCTACTAAACCCCGCTCGGGTCGGCTCATCCATCAACGTTGTCGTCTGTTTCAGCTAAGGGGAGGCCCAGGAAGTGCACTACTTCAACGGCATCTGTCCATGGTGCAGGAGCGCTAGCTGGATGGGGTTCTGGGAGCATGCGAAGAGGTGCTGGCGACTCTACGGATGCCTGGCATTGGTTGGACACATTATCATTTATTCTGCTCAGGTATGGGTTAAGGCTGCTGCAATAGCCAAAGCGAAGTTGGCCTATTGTGGTGCGGGTCGCCCGAGGCAGACAAAGTTCTGTCCCATCCACGTCAGGTGGTTTTGTGCCCAGAATGACATTCACAGGTCGAAAGTCTATAACTCGAGACCGACTCCCTGTGAAGGCCTGTCTGTATGCAGTTGAGTCGTTCGTCGTTCCAGTTGGTATTAAAGTCAAACCCTGGAAGGTACTGGATCCATGAGGCTAATGTGCAGTCCTTTCTCTTTTCCTGTAAATCTGACAGCCGATGTGCGTGCTAGCGTCTTATGCACCGCATTATCCGTCACTTTTTCTTGCCGGGAAGTTGTTCTTATCGTATCCATGTTACCCACCTAAGCTAGCTGGCACAGTTTGCTGAGGTTGGCCTTAGTGTCTTCTAATGTTAGGTTGGATTTGAAAATGGTTTCGCAAATTGATTGATATTGATTAGCATCAATAAATAATAAATCCCGAAGATTTGACTTCTTTAAAAAAGTATATCTTTTCTTTCTTTCCCATCCCTGATCAAAGCTCGAATTCTTCGCTTCAAAACACCGCTTAAGTATTCAAACTAGAGTCTTCCGAAGACTGTATGCCGTGGTTCAGAATATTGCCTTACGCGATTGGTTCTGGTTTTTGATCAACGGGCGCAGACGGGGCAGAACTTAAACCAGTTGAGTTAATCCTGAGTGAGGCGTTGAGTGTCTGCTCAAGATCTTTCTCAGATCTGGCGAGTGAACGGATGGAATGTTTTGGATTTTATTTTTGTATTTCAGAGTCCTCGAAATTGGAAGAAGAAACCGGTCCGCGTGTTTATGCGCTCGATATCACAAACAAAACGCTCATGTTTCAGTCCACAGCATCACATTTAAAATTTTAAATTTTGTTGGCTTTTTCAAAATTTTTTCGGGACCATACAGGATTTTTCCAAATTCCTAGTATTTTGCTTATCCGGATTTTCATTTTGAGAGTTTTTCGGAAAATTTTTTGGTCTTTTCGGAATATTTCCTGTTTATTTTTCAGGATTAGATTAAAACTTATCGATATTTTTCTGGTCTTTTCGCATCTTTTTGTTAATATTATTTTAGTAAGAAACTTCTAGGGATATTTTTATTTTTAAGTTTTTTCAAAATTTGTCGGTATTTTTTCCGACTTCAGGAGAGTTTTCGGAACTCTTTGTGTTTGACTTTTCGGGATTTTTAATTTTTGGATTTTTCGGGTCTTTTTTTTACTTACGGATATTACGTGATATATTTTTCGGGATTTTTTCAAAATAACGGTATTTTTTCGGAAACTTTCCCTTTTTTCGGTGTTTTTCGGTATCTCTTCAAGATTTTTTTAGTTTATTTTTTTGGGATTTTTTCAGTAGAGTATTAAAGACAAATTATGCGAAATTTTTAGAATAACTTGAAAACAATAACAAAGAACAAAAAAAAAAAAGATCTCAAAAAATATTTGCTTAAATTTTTTGCAATAATTTCAGATTTTTGTTGTTTTAGATGTCTATAATTTTTCTCGCGATTTTTTCGAATCCCCGTTTATTTCGGCGTATTTCGAGATTTACTTTTAGGAATTTTTCATTTTGGCATTTGTTGGGGACTTATTTTTGTTTATTTCGGGATACTTGCGTTCCATTTTTCGGAAAATCCAGTTTTTTTGTTAAAGATGTTACGGTATTTTTTTGGAGTTTTTTTCAGACTTATTCGTGTCGTTTGGATTTTTCAGCGTTTTTTTACAAAACTTCGGTATACTTTCAGACTTGTTCGTTCCTTATTTTTAAGGCTTTTGAGGGAGTTTAAAGGATTTTCAGTACTTTCAACGATTTTTTGGTACAATTAAAGACAAGCTTTGTTTGATATTTTTTTAGTACATAGCGTTTCAAATAATTTTGGATTTTTTTAAGAGTTTCGAAAGATTTTTTCGGTTCTTTTTATGGCCCCTCAGGATTTTTCTGGAGTTTTCGGCGTTTTCGCGTTCTACATCCCGTAAATTGAGAATTTTTTCATTTCGGGACACTTCGTGCTCTATTTTTCGGAACTCTTCGGGATTCAAGATTATTCAGGACTTTTCAAGATTGTTTCGGACGCTTCCATTTTATTGGGCCTTTCGGGGTTTTTGCAAGACTTGGAACTTTTCGGGAGTTTTCAACAGATTCAGGGTATTTAATTTAATAAGATTTCAGTTGTTTTTTGGGGGCAGTACTTTTAAAGATAACTTGTGCTTTCTATTTTTCTATAATAAATGTTGATTTTTCGTATTTTTTTTTGTAGTTTTCACGTTTTTCTCGCGATCTTTTCTCGACTTTTATGGGCATTTTGGTACTTTCGAAATTTTTTGTGTTTTACTATTTGGAATCTTTTATTTTCGGATTTTTTCCGCGACTTTTTTAATTTTGGGATACTTTTTGTTCTATTTGTTGGAAACTTTCAGAATTTTTTCTAGAATATTATTTTGGTTTATGTTAAGTTATGTGAATTTATGGGATGTTTTGGAATTGTGTGTAACTTTTTTGGAGTTTTCGGTTTTTTCGGTACATTTCGATGTTCAAGAATTTTAGGGATTTTTTTCGGAACTTTTTGGGATTTTTTCGATATTACTTAAGACAATTGTTGTTTGCTCCTTTTTTAGGCGTAAAGTTGTGATACTTCGTCTTCTAGTTGTCGAAAAATTTCGGGAACTTGTGAAGATTTTTCGGTAAATTACGAAATATTTCTGGAGCTTTCGGAACTTTATGAGCTTTTGGAATTTTTCGGGTACTATATTAAAATCTAAATTTGGCTTTGCTTTGAGAAACTTAAAAACAAAAAAAATAAAAACCTTTGGCTTTCATTCTTGCCACACGAAATAAAAGGTAAACGGTATTTCGTGACTGAATGAAATTTAACCAATTTTTTTCTTACTTTTATTGTAAAATGCATACTCGCTACGTTCTTTGTCAACACAAGCAATTAACAAGATAAATATAACGATCACAGAAAGTAAGCGCTAACGGTTCCATAACAAATACAAGCATAAGCACGAATCCCAAGAAAATTTTCCGCACTCTATTCAAAAAACCTACCCTTGAAACTTTTAAATTCCATTTGCCTCCAGTAATTTTCCGTACCTACATGATACACATTTGTAGTATGTTCATAAAATTCACACAAAAAATACAAAATCATCATCGTAATAATTATGAGCGAATGAGATTTTTAACAGTCGTCTCAAAGGAAATGAGCACTTTTTGCAAATTGAATTACCCGAAACGTAGCAAAGCAGAAGCAAAATTCACCAGCAAAAAACGAGAGAAAAAAAAACGAAACAAAAAACATCAAATCAAAACAAAGTCGACACATGCAAACCAAACACAATCAAATTACTCCCTTTGTGCGCATTACGTAGCGTAAGCACCTCAGCATGTCTGAGCGCTCGCACGTTGCGGTTACATTTCACGTGCCACGAAACTTGAAATTTGAGCTGTTTGCGTTTTATATGTTTTATTTATTTTTTTTTTTGTTGTATGTGCATATGTACAGTCAGCGTCAAAAATATATGCATACCCTGGCGTTTTTTGACGATTTAATTAATTTATGTATGTATATTTTCCAAATTTTTCTATCTATACATATAATAAAATCGTATCATTATAGATATTAAAAAAAATTATAAGGGTGGTATTTTTACAGCTACAACAACAACAGATGCTACATCAATTTTTTTTTTAATTTTTGTCTGTCTGTCTGTCTGTGTGTTTGTACGCGCATCACTCGAAAACTAATACATGAAATTGAATGCAGTTTCCATCGATGTGTTGCTTATAATATAAAAAGAAAAAAACTAGAGAGGTGCCACCTGTTTGAAAATTGAAATTTAAGTAAATTTATAAAATAATGTAAATATCGCAATATGCCTGGCAAAAGAAAGATGTCGAAGAAGGTTTACAGCCGAAAAAATTTTTGTTTAAGGTTGCCACCTGTTCGAAAATTTTAATTTAATATGATTGATAATACTGGAATATGGGTATCAAACTGAAGAGGTTTAAAAAAGTTTACTGCTGAAAATATTTTTGAAGAGGGTTGCCAGCTGTTAGAAAAATTGTATTATATTAAAAAAAATTCTAGCATTTTCCGCGAGTTCTTTATGAATTTAAAAAAAAATTGATTCTTGTGGTTTTCGCAGTTGGGTGAACTATTTATGTACATACATATTTTTATAAATAAATTTGAAAAAATTGGCATAAAAAAAAATGAAACCGCCAAAAACTCAGCGTATCTATATTTTTGACGCAGACTGTATATCTGAAGAGTTGTGTGCGTTGGCTTTATACAATTTGAAGGAGATGTACATTTAAACACATACGTACATTTAAACACTTTCGAAATGCACACAGGGGAGTTGGTAAAAGTTGGTAAGCGAGCAAAAACAAAAAAAAAAACAAGAAAAAATACATAGAACAAGGTATACTTTTGGGCGCACAGCAGCGCACACATTTGTTTGGTTCATATGCTGTCTAACAGCGGCAACAGTGAGGCTTAAACAAATAACCAAAATGGATTCACGCATTTGTAGCTTTACATAAATGTTTATTTGTGTAAGTGTGTGTATGCACTTACATACATATGTAAGTGCGAATTGCGTTGTTACTACACATGGCCCAGCAATATTCCAAACCGCAAGTACTTGAAGCGATAGCACCTTGTGTGTGTGTGCGGTTTCGTTTTTTTTTTTCAAGGGGTGTGCTGAAGTGAAGTACGTCGTCCTGCGTGCGTTTATGGAAAATAAAATGTGAGCATGACTTTTTTTTATAGCAGCTAGCGTACAAATTCAAAATGACTTCTATTTCCATACGTATGTATGTATATCCCTATGCGCGTGTGTGGTAAATTTTAGCAACAAAATACTCGTAGGCTAAAGTAAAGTTTTCACATCGCCATCGTGTAGCTTGATTTTTTTATTGCTCTGGTTCGTTGCGGAAATAAATAGAAAACAAATGTGAATTAAAATCTCAAAGTAATCCGTTGTCACAACATAAGCGGATATGAGAGTTATTTTTTGCTGCGAAATATATACGTATGCACAAATGTACATCAATTTAAATTTGTTTATTGTCAGTTTAGCGCTACATTGCTTTGCGCACTCTTGAAGTTTCGTTAGTATTTATTTGAAGCTTTGTTTGCATGCATCAAAAGCATAAAAAATGAATTCCAAATGAAAAATTAATTGAGCGCATAAAATTTTCCTAATATTTTGCCATTTTACTCTGACACTTGTAACAAACTGGATATATGTATGGTACATGCACATATGTGTATGTACTTGTATCAGAGAGCTGCATAAATGCATTTGATTCTCGTGTGAGCAGTGAACCTATAAGAGAGCGACGTGTAACTTTTGTTCAAATATGGCTTTGTCACACATACGCTCTCCATAAACTAATAGCGAGAAGATACAGTCCCAGAAGCTTACCCTAAAAGCTCAGTTAATCTAGACTTACAGAGAAAGTTGGCTAAGATAGTAAAAAGTCTTTCGTAAGACAAATGAAAGACAGATGACAAGATAGTTCGAAATATTTTTTTTTTTATTCTAGCACAAAAGTCTTAGAAAAAAGCTCTCTCAGTCACCAGTCGTGGTGAAAATTTATTTTGACTAAAATTTTCTTATATTTTTATTACAGTTTTTTCGCCTTAATTTTCTATTAATTTTAAGATTAAAGATTTTAAAAAGAAAAAAATATTTTTTTAATTTTTAAGTGTTATTCTTTTATTTTTTTTAAATTCACTTAATTTTTGGGAACTCATTTTATTTTTTTCTTCTTTTTGGAACAATTTTTTTTTTTTCTTTTTTGAGTTCAATTTTCTTTAACCTTTTCGATTTTATTAATTATAAAAGAAATATATTTTTTAATTTTTTCTTAATTTTTAGACACTTATCGCTTAAATTAATTTTAAAATTTTTTTATTTAATATATTTTTTTATGTAAATTTAATTGTCTTTTAATTTTAACAAGTTTACTGTTTTAAAAAGAAAAATACCTATATATTTGTTTCATTAGATTTGTAGTACTTATTTTATCTTTTTCTTTTTTCAGTATTTATTTTTTTTAATTTTCAGGTTATGTTTTAAAATTATATAATATATTTTAATTTGTATGTACTATTTTCTCCTTTTTTGATAAATTTTTTTTCTTTTTCTCAATTAATTTTTAGATTTTATTGTTATAAAAAGAAAAAAATTTAAATTGTATTTATTTTTAAAAACATTTTTATTAATTTTTGCTTTATTTTCATTCTACTATTTTTCTTTTTTGATTGATTTTTATTTTTTCATTAGTTTTTATTGTTTTAAAAAGAAAAATATGTAAATTTTTTTTTAATCAATTTAACTGTAAAAAACCTACTTCTAAAAGGCGAACAGCATAGCGCTGACACCTGCTCGTTAGCAGATCCTTCATTTACAACCCGCGACAAACGATACCAAATCAACATTTTTACCAGTTTTTACTACTTTTCTTTTGCTTTTTTTAAGATTCATTATTTTTATATAAAAGTATAGCTTTTTACCTAACAAATACTATATTAATCTAAATTTCAGACTTTGTACAAAAATTATAAAACTTACACAAACTTTGAATCCCAATTCCATGCCTTTTAATTTTGATTTCTAGAATAGCTTTTGGTATGCAGTTTTATAGCTTATTAAATTCTAGTATAATAAAGTGCAAGTTTTAAATTGCTAAAAAATCGCGTTGATTTTTGATAATTTTTTTTCTGGCGGCGTTATGCACTCTTTTCCATATAAAAAATTACTTTGTAACATTATTCGAGAAATTAAAATTAAAATGCATGGAATTGGGATGAAAAGTTCGTGGAATTTTTATAATTTTTTTACAAAGTCTGAAATTGAGATTTATGTATATGATATTTGTTGGATAAAGGACTATACTTTTATTTAAAAATAATGGACCTTAAAAAAAATCAAAATAAAAGTAGATAGTCAAAACTGGTAAAAATGTTGATGTGCTATCGTTTGTCGTGGAGTATAGTCTTTCGAAAGACTGTAAAGAGCTTTTAATAAGTTGCCAGAATTGACAATTGTCTTACGAAAGACTTATATGTATTTCTTTTTTTGGGGTAGAATTAATTTAATATTTTTTACGAAATTCCTAGAGTAAATACTAAAAATTTCTATTTTTTTGATATCTATGGCCTTTGAAAAACTATATTCAAAAATTTTAGTGAGCTTGGTGCCGGTTTTTTGTTTAACTTTCATTCCCAAAAATTATTTCTTAGTAAAAGATTTTTGGGTAATATGTGGTTTCTTAGACAATTTTTTTTTTTGGGGCAAATTAATTTAAGCCTTTTACGAAAAATATAATTTCTCAACAAAATAATGTCTACCAAAAAACTATTTTTGGCAACAAACTATTTATGTTCGAGAATTTCTTTGGAAAAACCTACTTTAAAAACTTAAAATTTTTTCTAGGAAAAAGATATGAGAATAACGAAACATTACTTTAGAGGAAGTTAGAAAAAAATAGTTTTTAATTATAACTCGTGCTAATTTTAGGATAAAATTTGTTTTGATTTGATTTTTTATATATAAGATTTTTTTTTACGCACTGTTGCACATGACTTTTTCTCCATTCATTGGGTAATTGAGATGTGTGATCCGAAAATATTATTCAAAAGGGCAGTTGATATACATACATACCTACAGTGTCCTTTCTGTAAAAAAAAAATTAAGAATGCGTAGTGTACTTTCATTTTCCTTAAAAGTAATAGTTAATAGCAAAAAACAAATATAAACAAGCTTTCTAAATGTGAACCAAATTGCACCATAAATACGGGTTTCGCAAATATTTAGACTCCTGCACCGCTACTTTTTGTGGAATTATTAATTTTCTTCTACATACATATGTATAATAAATATATATTGTAAGTATGAACTATGGTCAATCATACTTTAAATATAGGGATTCGAAATATATCGACCCCGCTCCACCTACAGGCTACTTTTTTGAGGCGTTATTTCCTTCCATATATGTAGGTAATATTCATTCCAAATATGAACCAAATTGGAACAAATATCTCGACTCAAGCGCCTTCTACGGATTAATTCAAGTTAAATAAATTATTTTATTAAATATATTAATTATATTATTATTTGTTCTATTTATTTATGACATCTGCTCTTGCTTGTCCGCTAGTAAATTTCTTCCCTACGCGGATGATCTAAAAATTCTGGAAACCCGACTGATAACAAATTCATCGTCTGGACACTCTACACTGCATACCTTAAACGGCTTCAAGTACCTTAGCTTCTTGAATCTACAATTTTGTATCTTTAAGCTCCTTGGAGTTTTTTTGGACAAATTTCCTCAGTCATTCTGTGTTCTTTCCTTTGCTAAAATAATTTTAGCTTTCTCACTCAACACGCTTTCTTTTTTTTTCAAAAAAATTTTAAATTAAAAACATAGTTATGTAATAGACAGGTGGGTAAGCTTACGTCAGCTTGTGCAAATGAATACCAGCAAATGAAAAACGAAATGTAATAACGTCAGCAACTCTATTCCCCAAGTATTCGGGAAAATTCTCCATGGGTTAAAAGAGCAAAGGAAGCGCAAAGGAAAAAAAAAATGATTCACTCCTCCATAAACATATTACGAAACAGATTCATTTCAATTTGCAGATGGAAAATTTTCACCAGCGCCACAAAATATGCAGTGAAAATAGAGTGTGAAAATTACACTAATGTTGCACTGGTGTATTCCAAGGGCTATTACAAATGTACGTATGTACGTAAGTATGTATGCTCAAATGCAGCCACTACTCGTATATCGATGTGCGCATGTGTGTGTGTGTGTGTGTGTGGGTGTGTTACCTTTGATGATGACCAAATGACTGTGCATAATGTGTGGTTACTACCAATTTTCCTGCACATCAACTGAATGTTTCTTATTTCCTTTTTCCTCTGCTGCTCTTTTGTCTTTGTAGTTGCGCTAGTGTTGCTGTTGTTGTTGCCTACCAACCTGCTTTATTAAGCACTTCCTATTTTGCCAAGCTTTGGCTTGTGTGTTGTGTTGTTGTTGTGGTTGTTGTTGTTGTCATTATTAGCACCTTCCTGTCTGTGATTTGCTTTCGCAGGCAGCCCAAATTTTTCGGTAATCCTTTGATCCTGGAAAAGTGAATCTACAATTCACCCAATTCACAGCAAATGAAGTGCAAAGCAGCTTATGTGCAGTGCCATTAACTCGGAAATTGGTGGAACTTTTTCGTGTGGTAATAAATTTGAAAATTGAAGTTTGGGAATTTTTAGAAAGACAAAAAAAAATCTGTCTTGACTTTAAAATAGCAACAGGATAAGCATGAGATGCCAGCGAGGGATTTAGAAGTCGAGTAACGTAAATACATAATTCTGGTTGGAATTTTTGTAGCGCAAAAATATTTTCTTATTTTCAACATAAACCAAATATATTTGGGCGAAATATTATGGATTTTGTGCGGAAATGCTGATTGCTTTTACTTTTTTTAGTATTACCGTTTTGAGTAGTAAAAATTTAAAGAAATATTATTTTAATAAATTCTTTACGGCTAATAATAAAAGCTTCTGCAAGCACCAGGCAACGAAAAATAAATTTTTTAAGTTTTACTCAATCAGTAAATTGAATACAAAATAAAAATAAAAAATCAACTCCCACAACGCCTTCCGCAGCAGTTTAGCGCAGCACAGCTTTTCACTGCTTTGAAGTATAAGCAGGCATGTTTACCCGTATTCAATGAGCCATCCTTTTACAACAACTAAAAATTATGTTTAACAACTTTTGCCACTCAAAGTGTTTGTATTTATTCTGGTAATTGTAGCAGCTTTGGACTGCGAAAAAAAGATGCGCGTGGATACCAAGAACGACTGAAGTGAAACTCTTCCTTCATTTTAACCTCAACCTTAATCTTAATGACAATCTCAGTCTTCATCGTAACCTTAAGCTTAGCCTTATATAAATCTTAATCTTAACCTTAATCTAACTCTTAATCGTAATTTTAATCCGAATCTAAATCTTGGTCCTAAATTTGATCTTAATCCTGATTTTAATCTTGATTTTAATATTTATCTTAATCTTAATCTTAACCTTAACCTTAATCTTAACCTTAGTCCAAATCTTAATCTTAATATTAATCTTGATTTTTAATCATAATCTAATTCCAACCTTAATTTTAATGTTAATCTGAATTTTAATACTAATCTTAATATTAATCTTAATGTCAATCTTAGTTTTAACTAATCTTAATTTTAATCTTCATTTTCATCCTAACCTTATTCTTAATTTTTATCTTTATCTCAATCTTAATCGTAATCTTAAGTTTAATATTAACCTCAATCTTAATCCTAATCTTAATCTTAGTTTTAATTTTAATCCTAGCCTTAATCTCAATCTTAATCCTAACTTTGATATTAATAGTTATCTTAATAATAATCTTAAATTTAATCTTAACCTTAATAATTATCTTAATCTTAATTTTAATATTAATCGTAATTTTAATCTTATTTGTTACCTTAATTATAATCTTAATTTCAATCTTATTATTAAGCTTAATCTTAATCTTAATTTTAATCTTAATCTTAATCTTAATCCTAACCTTAATCTTAGTCTCAATCTTAATTTTATTTTTAATCTTAATCTTAATCATCATCTTCCTTTTAATCTTCCTCTTAATCTTAAGCCTGCGTTAATTCGCTCACGGAGAACCTATCCGACCTACTCGAACTTACTTGCCAATATAACGCAAGGCTCCCTTCTACCTTTTCAGTTTTCTTGTCTTTTCACGAACAGCTATACTACTGATGAAGTTCTTCCTAGCATCGAAATCTATGAATATACCATTAAAAAAATTTATTATTGTTTTGGTTAAAACTTTCGAATTAACTTAAAACTCATACTTTATTCTTCCGACGAGGTGAGATAATAAATTTTCGGAACGAATTTCTGGCATCCCTTGGCGAAGTTCATTTCGTAGAAAAAGCGGGGTGACAGAAATCCGGTCTGCAAACCAAATTCAAAATCTAATTCAAAATACATTAGCTACATTATATAAGCATTCTTCCATATAAGTGCCTACAAGTGTCAGGGACTTCATTGCAAATATTTCATAAGACTGTAGAGAACGGCACTACTCACGAAAGTGCATTTCATCCCAAGCAAATACGAACTCTTTTGAGTCCTTTACGAAAGTTGCAAGTAAAATCCAGATTTGTCCCTTGAAACGAAAGAAATGAAACGGTTAATAGATGGAAACGGACGAGGAGTAGTTTGGCATTCTCCAGCATACACAGGTTTGGTGAACCCCAGACTGCTGCTCTAAGCAGAGCACTCCTCTCTAAAGATTTTTTTTTGAGGAACTGCTGCTATTTTCAGTTCCAAAACCGTAAATAACATAATCTGTATGGACCAATTTTTAAGGGGTGCTTAATACCTACTTACTCAATATTTATTCCCAAGCTTATTATTGTATGTTCTCAAGACGTTTAAGAGTCTCTCAGAACAGGGAGCAGACGCCCAGTCTATCGTTTTTTCAACATGTCTACCCAAAATCGAAGTCAACGGAGACTACCCTATATAAAGTGGTTCGCACAATAAATACGGCGGTGGACCCAGGTGGAAATCAAAACAGAGTTTAGAAGAAACTCGACCTGAGAGCTTCTGATCAATTTCAAATTACTTAATATGGTAATATGCAGACATGAGATAGCGGATAAACTAACGAGATGTGGCTCACACACGACGGTCAATGGCGCCAGAAAGCGAAGCAGTAGAGGATCTGCCCAGGTTATAGGAATACTAAATAGATCTGATATTAGGAATGAGCAAGGAAAATGTCAAGAATATTAGTTTAGATTAGGATGTCGCGATTGTCTATAACAGTGCTCGTCAAACTTTTGAGTGTGACGGACCGGCTGCAGTTT
>NW_016170460.1:0-15779 GCF_001687245.7 Rhagoletis zephyria
ATCTCTTCTTGTAATGTGGGCTTAAAAAGTTAATAAATGTTCCACCATTTGACACTCCTTTATTGCACGCTTTTAAGGCGCGCACGCTATGCAAATTTCTCCTTCTTCTTCCGCCTCCTTCATTTTCTTCACTTCCCACTCAAGGTCTTTACAAAACTTTTCTCGCACATTACTTCCTCAATAAATTCATTTACTTATGTGCATTTACATGTGTATATGTTTGTGTATTTTTGCGTTGATTTTGAGGAATTTGTTTGACCCTATCTATTTATCGCTGACGCACCCCTTTGCATTTTATGCTGTTGTTCTTGGTATTTTTTCGTTTTTCTTTTTTTTTTTTGAATTTTCGCTATCGTATTTTCGTTAATGTCCATCATGTCGTTCTTAATGTTGTGCATGTTTTAACTATTGTTTGCGTTTTTCTTACAATTGTTTTTTCTTGTTTGCCTTATCGGATTTAATTAATTGCCCTAAGTAAAGGGATTAGACTGGCTGGCTGTTCGCAATGTAATGGGCTGCACTGCGCTGAGCCACGAACGACAAGTCAGTACCGGAATTTCCGGCATTTCGACATATTTTATCGCCCAAACGATATGCAAAATAACAGCTAGCATTACAAAATATTTGCTACGGATTGATAGAAAGGGAAAGGTATTGGCGTAAAGTAAAATTACAAAAATACTTGTACAATAAAAGGAGTTAAACTTGCAACAAATTGGTGTATCTTTGTTTGGGTGTTTTTTTTGTAACGACGCAATTTTTTATAACATTTTCTACAGCAACGCACTTCCGCGACTTCTTTATTTTAAGTAGGGGAGATATGTACTTTTTAGGCATTCAGGAAATTATTTAACATTAATCTCTATAGGGCAGCTCTTAACTTTTTATTATATTGGCATATATATGTATATTTGTACATTAGACTGCATCACTCCCCATACAAAAAAAAACTCGGTACTGTGTTTCCATTGTAATTATAAAATCTAATATATTCTAAGTCTTCCACCAAAATATTGCGGAAAAATGTTAAGATTTACGTGAGCTGGACCGATTTGAAAACACCTCAAAAAATAGAGTTTTTTATGAAGAATAAAAGTTCAAAAAAAAAAATCCCCTGAAATGACAAAACGGTCTAACCTTAAAAAATTTGCATAAAAATATTACAAAAAAAAATGTAAAAAAATGTTCAACGAAATTGTAATAATGAGATTTTTGATGCGGTTTTTTTTAAATTCTTTCAAAGATTGATTTACGAAACATTTGAATAACTCAACCTAAACTATTCCGATTTAGACTTGTGAGGTATCATTGGAGAGGTATTTTCTCATCCTTTTTATTTCTTTGCTAATAAACACATCCAAAGGATGAAAGAGAAAGGTAGGATGAGCGAGTGCCATTCAAAGTTGAATTAAGATGTGTTGGTATTTGACAAAAAAAAAAAACATTGGGACGTGAATGAGTTTCTTTTTGCACAAAAAAAAAAGAGCGGGCAAATACCTTTCTACCGATGCCCCACGAGTCTAAATCGGAGTAGTTTTGGCCCAGTTATTCAAGTTTTCGTAAATCAATCTTTGAAAAGAGTTAAAAAACAGCTTCAAAAATCTCATTATTACCATACCGTTGAAAAGATTTTGAAATATTTTTATGCAGATTTTTTAAGCTTAATCTGTTTTGTCATCTGAGGGGATTTTTTTCAAAAAGTTATTTAAGAAATAATTTTTATTCATAAAATACTCAATTTTTTGAGATATTTTCAAATCGGTCCAACTCACTTAAATCATAATCTGCCTAATCCTGCGTTTCGCCTAAAAAAAAAAAAATCACCCGAAAATTTGTTATCGCCTATAGAAAAACCATGGAAACCAAGAGTGAAAAGTGAACCGGTTGGGCGAAAATGTAACTCTTGATAAGGCTGAATATATAAATTTTTTCATCCCAGTGGCAGAACCGCAACTTTTTTTGGTGATGCAGTCTAATGTACATATGTTCATATGTAAATTGTTCAAGATGATTCAAGCTTACTAAACTTCTTTATACTACTTTCTGAGTTTTTTTTTTACACTTTTCTTCAAACCAACCGTTTTTCGTTTGACATATTGCATAAGACTTCGTTCCACGGGATGCTAGTTAATAATAAATAAAATATATATAAATCAATAAGCATGACTTCATACCAAATTAATAGTTGCTAAGCTATAATAATTTTAGTGACATTTAAGAAAAGTACAACACAAAACTATTATTAAATATCTTGCAGATTTTCAAATAGCGTACAGTTGTATTTTTCAAATCGGGTAACTGGTCGAACAGAAGATCAAAGCACTGAAGGTGTATCTCTCAGCAACAATACAACTGCTTATATTTAAAGTAACTTATTTTGAGTAGAATATGTTTCGATAAAAGGATAAAAAGGTTTGGCTAAAAAGCCAAAAAAGTCTTCGTGAACCCACATGAAAAAAAAAATGTAAATACGATAAAATGAAGAGTACACGAAAAAGCGGTTCAAGAAAAAAAATAAATAAGCACCCAGCGATTTCAAAAAGCACTAGTCAAGGTACACAGTTATGCACAAAGTAATTACAAAGAGATCAAGATGGCTGTTATTGAAACAAAATGTATGATGATTTGTATGCTCCGGCAGTTTAGGTTCAGTTTTTCGACTCTTGAAACTCGAGTTTAAATAAAGTTCGAACGTATAGTTTTGATGGTCGTTATTCGTTATCCTTTTTGGAGATTACGTATGCATGTATTAGAGGGCTGCATGAATTCATTTAAAACGGCTTGTGAATTATTCATATACAAAACGAATGAATGATTTTGGCTTCAAATTTTTGTTTGAATTTTAGTGATATATGTGTCGACATTACAATATTCAAGCAAACTGAAAATAAATTGAATTGGAATAAATTACAATTTTTTGTATGAATATCTAAAAATATTTTCTCTATGTACATACATATGTACAAATATACATACATATGTATTTACTAGGAATTTTATATCCTTTTTAAGGCCCTAAAAATCCCGGTATTCTCGGCAAATACTCCCGAGATTTTCGGGATTTGTAATTTGCACTGATAGAAACTGCTTTTCTTGACCAATAATGACAATTATTTTTTTTTATTTAATAATTAATATTTGTTAATGTCTAGCTCATTATACATACATACAAACACCGCGCGATAGTAAATTTTAAACACAAATATCAATACATTCGCGAAACCATAGGCCAAGTATAGTAAATTTGCGTTTTTAGTTTTTCACTCTGACGTCAGTAATTCAAAAATGATTTAAGAATTTCAGGGGAATGTGCTTAGAGAAGAAGTTTGGGTATCAAATTAAAGAGAAAATCCTGTAGAATTTAAACTGATTAAAGTTTTTGGTGCAGAAGGAATGGTAAATATTGAAAATGTTCTTTTCCAATTTATCCTTGAAATTTCGCAATATTTGTTTTTGAAAAAATTATATGTTAATATAGAAGACAGTTTTTCGATTTAAGTTGTTGAAAAGTAAGGAATATCTAAATCCCAGGACTAATACCGGGATTGTGATAACGACATCCCGAAAGTCTCGGGATCGGAAAAAGCTGAAAAATTAACATCTCTAGTATGTACGTACGCGCAGCTACTACAATACGAACAAATCTGTTTGTAGAAAAAACATTAGCCGAAATGAATTTGAATGATTTGAATGTTTTTCATTCATTCATTCACATTCTTGCATTTGAAAGTAGAAAATAAAAATAAAATGTATATTCATAACCTAAAAAATTCCAAACGCTGAGAGTTTTGTATGTGAAGTAAAATTTTCAAATCTACTCTACTCTGTTTGGCTAGAAATTTGAATGAATTCATGAAGCCCTCTAGTATGTATGTATACATATTAGAGTAACAAATTTTAGTTCGCTTTCTATCGTTCTGTAACCTGTATAAATGTTTGTTGGGGAGAAGTATTTTAGGAAGAAATATTTTACAGTTGCCGCCTTCCTTGACATCGAGGGGGCTTTCAATAATGTGTTAGCTGGGGCGATAGTAAGAGCTCTGACTGAGCTCGGAGTCTAGAAGTACTCAGTTTGACTCATTTACCGTATGCTGTACGACAGATCTATCACAATGGAATGGGGGAGGCGACCCTTCATCTTTTCTTTGGATAGTCGTGATAAACGACGTTCTAGAGTAGTTGGAAAAGAGAGTAAGGCCAGGTGATTTTGCCTACGAGGATGATGGGGCGCTCATCGTCAGAGGAAAGTTCTTTGACACTCTGTATGATCTCATGCAAGGGTACCTAATCTTGACCGATTGGTAATCGTAGGCGGTCAAGGGAGCTTCTGCAGCTGGCTAGGCGCCAACTCCCGAACCCCCCAAACCACCTACCTGCGTTCGTCCCTGGGTTTACGCCTTCAGTCCGATTCCCTTAATAACAAATATAAGATTTATACTCAAATCCCCCGTAACACCCAGTTAATGAAGTTAATTATCTGTTTAATTTTAGATTCCAACATTTTCCAAACTTTAGTGTGCTCTAAATTTTGTGACTTTTAAGTGACACTGTCATAGGATTTCCTTTAAAAAAGACAAGCTTTCCCTCTCTTTGAGTGCCTTCAGTTGCAGATTTTCTTCATTTTGGGATTCACCATTCAGCATACGGTAATGGCTTTTGGTAAAATGGCGATTTACCTTTTAGAGAAAAGTCATATATTTACTTACTCACATACATACATATGTATATATGTATACTGAATGTATATGAACTTAATTTTAGTTTCTAACACACATGCAAAAATATGCACATTTTATTCTGATCATATTTCATATTCAGTTTGAAGTGTTTGAAACCTAACGTTGTTGGCAAGGAATTTTGCTAAATATCACGTGTACCTTTATATGTATGTAGGCTAGTCTTTATATGCATTAAAATTTTGCTTTTCTAGGAACATTACTGGCACTATCTTTCAAACTTATGGGCACTTGCCACAACAGCCACTTAAGTTTATGGACATATGTACATATATACATGGAACTGAATGTGAGTAATGCGTCTCTAGACATGACGGTTTTATTAATATACATATTGCACACTCTTTGTGCGTATATATTAATGGCATGTATATATGTATGTATGCATAAACAAATATACGCACGTGTATAAGTACTTACGTTTTGGACTGCTAGTTACTATTTAAATATGTATGTATAAATTTAAGTGAATACATATTGTTTATGAATATTATATGTATATATTTTATACATTTTTACAAGAATATATATGTATGTGCATTTGTATATAGTATTATACACATTTTTCCACTTGCAATTTCTAGTCGCAACTTGCCATAACGACTCAACTGAGAGGTGTGTCAACAAAAAGTATGCGTCGCAAGGTACAAATTTCGTATTTACATAAGTTTTGGTTGTGTCATGCCACATAGCAAAAATATGACTGCTATAATTTTTTATTTGTGCAAATAGCATAACTGTACCTAGCTACTTACGTATAAATATATGTACATATCGTCGTTTAAAGTGGAAAACCGCGTAACTTACATTTGTGCCAAAAGAGATATTTGCTCACCGGTAGCTCCTGGCATCAAGCCTTTATCCGTTCACAGTAATAATATCGGTACTTAGATACAAGGAGAAAACAAAATTAGGTATAAAAAGCGAACCGTTTTGAAATAAGACAAGCTTTCTTCTCGCCCATAAAATTCTGGCAAAACGCACATATGAGTTTTTGCATTTTCTTGATACGCGGTTTTGTACTTTAAACGACGATATATTCTTACGAAAATGTGAATGTGAATGATATATGTACATATGTAGATATGTATGTATGTTGCTTTCGCCATTCTGAGTACCTACAACTACCGCTAAAAATGACCCAAGAAAGTCGATAAGGAAGTGCACAAGGAAGTGAGCTTATTATGATAAAAGATGTTGTATGGCACCATAGAAAAGAGAGGAAAGCACGTACATAAAGGTAAAGGTAAAACCTCATCAACAGCAAACGATGAACGAGTGTTTGTACGTACCGACGAAATTGCCACTTACTATATTTTTCATGCTGCTGAACATTTACATTTTTAATTCAAGTACACACATGACAAACAAGCACGTGCACACATATATACATATGTACATACATACATACATGCTCATACGAGTACTAAAAAAACATACATACATATGAAGATGCTTGGGTATAGCGTAATGGATGTTATGCCAACAGGCGAAAGTGTCTACAAATCATATGTGTCATGCGGCTGAAAAGTAAATTTTAACACCTTGTTGGGCATCTACAATGCTTATGAAATTGCAACGAATATGAATGAACAGGGTGCAGAAAAGGGGAAACTATCCATTCATACATATGTATGTATGTAGATATGTATGGGGGACAGAGCAAACGATGTTGTGGAGGTTGCGTATACGCTCCGTACCACGGCGAGAACACCGTATGTACAGTGGTGGAAGAAATAATAGAAACTTTTTACTTTGACGAGTTTTGGCTATATTACTTTGTTTATTCGATGTTTAATGTTTTTGTATAAAAGTCTAGCGCAATATATAATACACACTATATAAATCCATATTTCAAAGTTTGTACACAAACTATAAAAATTCAACAAATTTCAACAAAATCCCCCAAAAATTTCAAACTTTTTAATCAGAGTTTTTTGAAAACTTTTGGGTATTAAGTTTCATAACCCATTAAATTTTAGAAAATTGTAATCCGCAAGACGCTAGAAAATCGCATTGATTTTTAATATTTAATGTCAATAATTTTTCAAAAAAATCTGATTGAAAAGTTTGAAATTTTTGGGGGATTTTGATAAAATTTGTTGAATTTTTATAATTTTTGTACAAACTTTGAAATGTGGTTTTATATGGTGTGTGTTATATTGAACATCGAATAAACAAAGTAATATAGCCAAAACTGGTCAAAGTAAAAAGTTTCTATTATTTTTTCACCACTGTATGTAAACACATATGTATATTTACATTGCAAGTAGGTTCATATATACATTGCAGACTTTTATGAATAAAAACTATACATTTTAGTAAAATTATGAGAGTAGACGGTAGCGGATTTGGTGTGTAGTTCAGTGTTAAATCAAAAAGATTTGATCAGTGAATCCGATCAGCAGCACAGTGAAATTGTATTTAAAGATTTTCAAAATAACATTGTAGCTACTTTTTCCAGATGAAATCTTAAAATTTTTAAATAAATCTTTATACCACTTTTTCATCTCAAAAATTTATAAAAAACTTTGAAAAATCAATTTGTTTTTTTATCAAATTTTATTTGAAGTCTGAAATGGTATAAAAGAAATTAAAATTGGTTCCCAGCGCTTAAGAATTTTTTATATCCGATCGCACTTGTACACAAGTGTATATGTATTAACTTTGTTCACATAACGGTTGTGTGTAACAGCCAAAACAAATCGAGATAGATATGAAAAAATTTATACATAAATGCTCAGAATGAATGGCGAAGTCGACTAAGCTATGCCCGTCCGTCCGTTTGTCCGTGTGCACGATAACTCGAGCAAATATTGAGATATCTCAACAAAATTTGGCATGTAGGGGTTGCCCTTTATCCAAGGTAGGTTGGAATTGAAATTGGGCGATATCGGACTGTAACCACGCCTTCTTCCCATATAACAGTATTTCCGAAAAATGCAGAAACTACGATATTTCAGTAAATATTTGAATCAAATTGTTGAAAATTTGTATGTGAAGTCGAATTTTGGTAAAAAAATATATAAAAAAAAAATTACAAAAAAGGTACAAACAATACAATCAGAAACAATACAAAAATACATGATAGGGATTTAAATCATAATGGGCTTCAAAAAGGCTTTATTTCTAAGCTGTTCATAGTAGAGTTGCCACCTGTTTGAAAAATTAAACTAAATCAGATATTCAAATACATATGTACATATGTATGTATGTACATACGCATCACAAAATGGTTTTTGGAGGTTTGAGAAGGTTGCCACCTGTAATAATTTGAATGGCTTACTATAATATGGGTGTCGGTCGAAATGGTTTTGAAAAGGCTTCATTTCTAAATTACATGTAGCAGGGTTGCCACCTGCTTAAAGGGGATGAGTTAGTTAAAAATATATTTTTATTTTGTTTACTAAAAGCAATACGATTTTCTAGCGTCTTTGAAACTTCCATTTTAACCTAATAAAATTTAATGGACTATAAAACTGCATACCTATTTTTTTTAATTCTGTATAAAAAATCTAAAATTTTTGGGAGCAGTTGTTTAATTTTATTGATTTTTTAAAATTTGTGTACGAAGTTTGAAATGTGGATTTATGTGGTGCTGTATTGTGGTAAACTTTAAGAAAAAAATTATAAACATTAAATAAAGAATATAAAAAAAGCAGCCAAAACTGGTGAAAATGTCAATTAAGAAAATTTTAGTTTGAAAATAGTTTGAAGAGGTCTAAACAAAATTTAAAAATCTTTTATGTTTTTGGCTGAGTTTAAGTGTTGAATTTTATTGAAATAAATTACACTCAATTTAGCAAGCAGAAATTTCATATTTAAGCTCAGTGAAGCGGGGAGAACAATCTAGTTATACATAAAATATACAGCCCTTTAAAATCTAGTGAAATAAACAGCAAGTTTTAAATGGAATAACGTCTATTTTGGCATTTTTTGGGTGTTTTAAAATTTCTTGGAGTTAAGAAAGTTGTCGAACATATTTCGTATGGAATAAAATTAGTAAAACCGTAAAAAAACAAAAATAAATCCAAAAACTAACGTGGATATTTTTGTAAAAAAAAACTTCAAACTTACTCTTCTGTTTTTAATTTTTAGGCCACCTTCAAACGGTAAATGGATTTTATGAGAAGCTTGTTCTTGGCAGAAGTACGCTTGAATATAGGCCATTGCCTGCCGAAGCGTCGCCGGTGTTATAAAGAAATTTTTCTAATCTAAATTCCGCCCGGGCCACTTACTGAATCCAGGGCCTACGGAGGCTTGGTATGTACCTCAGCCACAGCGGCCTCCTAAGGCTTTAATACTGCATTTATTAAAAATTCTGAATAAAAAGTGTGAAACTTTGTTGATTTTTTTTATTTATTTTTATGCACAGTTTGCAACTTGGTTTTGTTTAGTTTTTGTTATAAATGATTTTTGTTTTAATAAAAAAATAGGTGTTTGGCGCGAAAAAATAATTAAGAATTCTAAAGGAATTTACTGTAGGGAAATTTTTCCACCTGCTCCAAATCCGCCTCTGTTCTTTGTACATATAGATCTAACTGCTACAGCATAACTGTTTGTGAGCTAGTCTCAGCGATAGTTAGCCATAAATTTTCATCTATTCCAAACTGAGATGAGGAAAATATTTATACTATGTATGTTGGCAATTTCATAGTGAGATATTACTCAGTGAGAGAAAACAAATTTTGCTTGGTTGGAATAATGACATAAGCCAGTGCGTGCGCCAAATGTTTCATTGATTGATATGTAAATATGTACATTAGGGTGGCCCCTAGTTATATGAAGAAAAATAAAAGTGTTTAGATTCACGGTCTCACCCCCTAGAAATGTGTGAATAGCCTAAAGACTAAAGTATGCAAAGTTTTAGATCAATCAAAAGCGACTTAGGGATGGCTTAAAGCGCTCAAAGTTTCCCACGTCTTTTATATGGGGAAAAACTATTTTTCGTAGAAATGGTATAGAATCCTTGAATGTCAATATTTTTCAAATGCCAAACTAAGTTTCTCTTCAGAAGACTTCAGAAAATATTACCCAATTGGTTATTCAAAAATTTGTTTTTTTCGGGTTTTGGAGGACGCATAGAAAATAGTTAATATTAATAAATTATTAATTAAACGATGGAGTGTTTTTTCTGACAGTCTGCTGAGGAGAAACAAAGTTTATTGATTGAAAAATATTGATTTTTTACCATTTCTACGAAAACTATTTTTTTCTCCATATGAAATACATGGGAAACTTTGATCGCTTTGAGCCACCTCTAAATCATTTTTGATTGACCTAAAACTTTGCATAGCTCAGTCTTTAGGCTGTGCACACTTTTTTAAGGGGGTGAGACCGAGAACCAGAGCTCTTTTCGAAATAAGGGTCACCCTAATGTACATACATACTATATGAGGATAATTTAGTATATCAGCAAATTCTAAACACTTTCTTGACTACTCCTAGCTAAAACCTCCAGTGAGTTCTATTATAATATCAGATAGTTATATTTCTGCTAGATTTTTGCCCAGAAGGCAGTGCTACGTGATGGTTGCTAATACTCTGAACACTTCTATCCTTGATCTATTAAGCAGATCTGAGATCTTCCTGCTGTTACAGTTAGTCGTTGAAGACAAACTATTCTACCTTCTTAGTGACAGAAACCTCAATAATTACAGAAAGGTTTGTAGATTCGCTTCATAGGGTCACCGTACATAGGAAAAATTTACTTTAATACTCTTCAGATAAGGAACTTGGCACGGAGCTTTCGAGTATTATTTTTAAAAAATTTTTCGTTTCTTGGCATTTTATTTTCGATATCGCTCGGGATTTTCTCGAAATTTTTTTTGGAGCTTCGACGGACCTGTTTTCGAACATTAAGGATGCCTACGCATTTATTTATTTTATTTAATTTTTTTTTTTATGTCTAGGGATTTTTGAAAGCAAGGCCGCCCACAACAAAAATGGAAGGGCCAAGAGCTGCAGGACCCCGCTGCACTAGGAATGAACAATTGGTGAAAATTCGCAAAGGAACTGGTGCCCTCGGCCAAATAAGATGAAAAAGGTATTTGCTTGGATTTTTTTTGGATTTATTCAACAATTTTACGGATTTTTCGCATTTAAGTTTTTAATTTAACTATTTTTTCAGACATTTTTGCAACTATTAGTGACTTTTGGTACGTTCGGCGATACTTTCCCGATTTTTTCAGGACATTTTATTACCAAGGTCAAATCTAAATTTTGCTTTTTATGAATGCCTTAGAAATAAAAAGTAACAAATTTTCGATTATTGCTCAAAATAATAAAAGTCAATATTTTACTGAAACACTCGATGAGGTATCTGCATCGTATTAACTTAAAGTGTACTTGTAAGGAGAAATTTTATGTGGACGGTATATAAGCTGAAAGAAAGCAAGAAAAAGTTAAGAAAATTAAAAAAAAAATCAGAAGTTTTTTACCCTTTATCATCCCTCCCTCCATCTGTGGAGACGCTTCCATTGGACCGCGTTCTCTCTTCCATCCTAATTGATGTCAAGAGTTGCAACTTAAAGAAGATGTAGAGAACAAAATTTCACTACTCTATACTACTCTTAACTCTATATATAAATAGTTCAGCACTAAACCTTGAGCCAAAATATTTCGTTCGCTAACTTTTCTATAAGACTGCATTCTTCTAAGGCGTGTTTTTTTTTGCTCCCTTAACTTGTTAGTCCTTTTATATCATTTACTACTAAGCTGTAATCGTTTGCGACCTACTAAAGCCCCCTTTGTGAATGCTGCCTACACACATGCAACGAAACGAAAACGCATACCTACAACCGAGAATTCAAAATTGTTACAATAGCCGCCAGCTAACAGTTATGTCCTTTCACTATCTTCAAGTGAAGTGCAAGCAATAAGCAGCTTGAGCCAGAGCAGAGTGTAGAGCGTAGAAGCAACAGTAGTTGTGGTAGTGGAAACGCGCGTGGAGAAGAGAGATGTAGAGCTACTTGCCGACATTCTAAGAGAAGCTGTCTGTTGAAGGCAAGAAATTTGCTATCTATCCTAACAAAGCAAATATTTTTATGCCCTCAGCTACATACATAGGCCTACATATTTACGCTTTTGTGCCGAAATGTGCGGCAGTCACATTAGCATGCATGTACATATGTATGCATATATGTATATATACACAAACATTGTATCTATCACACACACTTGCCATTGCCATTGAGAAAAGCGTAACTCACTGTGAAAATGTTTGCTTAGGCGCTATTGTTGCCACAAGTGCATCATGCAACTTGATATTACAAGCACTTACACTGCTTAGCTGGCAATGCAGACAATTTGTTAGTCACAGATGTACTTACTACTACGTGTGTATGTATGTATGTATGTATTTATGCTTACAGGCATAGAAGATGGCAGAAAGGAAGCGCAAAGAAAGAATGTAAACAAAAAAAAATGCTTTAAAGCAGTTATGAGTGCAAGAATGCGATTTTTTGCAAGAATGCAACAATTGTTGTTACACTTAATAGGATTTTAATGAGAATGTATGTCTATGCGAGTATATACAAAACTGTATGTATGTACTACATACTCGAGCAGAGTAAGCGAGGTTTGATAGCATTTATGTTGCATTTGGTAAAAAAAAAAAAATCATAAAGTGGCACGAATAATTTTGAACTTAGAGGAACTGTGCAAGGGCGCAACGGTGTGAAGGTCAATAATGTCCTTCTATAATGCAGCTTTAGTTTGGCACTTATTTGCAAATAATTGCAGAACTTTATGATCGCATTTCGTGAATTAAGGTTAAGGTTATATGAGTCGTCTTGGTTCGCTTTGATGCCACACAAGTCGAAATCTCGCTTCCGTTGCAAATCAGTTAAGGGTATTTTACAAATCTGATTAACTAACTTGCGGTTTAAAAGCAACCGCCATCAAGGAGTTAAATTTTATAGTTAAAAAAAGCGTATTGCCGATATCGTAACGCTTTCGAAAGTTTCACACGATTCTGCTTGCAACGCAGAACATAATTTTCTCACGGCGAAGGTGCGTTTAGATAAGTAGGGGCACACTTGGATAAGTAAATTAGAAACTGTCCTTTGGGATATTACTAAAGGATTGAAACACCTTCTCTGCTTAAAGAGCTCGTTATTTCGCCTCCGATCTATTCTTTGCCACAGGTGCTTAGCCACCTTGGATTCCAAGCAACATACTAAATTTGGCCAATGGAACTCCATACTTTGGCCCATCCAAAAGCCTCAATCTTCGCTTGCCTCTCCTGTGTTTCAGTCATAAGCATCCAGTCAGCAGCTTCCTGTGTGCAACTACATTCGCTTGGAAATCAACGCAGTAATTGGTAGCCAAAATTTGAGGTTGATAGAAAGCTTTCCGCAGAAGACAAATCCAAGTGCTAGGTCACCCGCATAAGCAACTACCAGATAACTTTTTCTTTTCTGAATCTCCAACAGATCGTTGATGAAATCTACCCAAAGTAGAGGGGAAGGGACTCCTTTTAACTTTTTTTTCTAAGTAATTGCGCTTATTATTTTTGCTACATTCTACGGTATTTTGTTGCATAGCAGGCGATAAATAAAACAGTCTAGGTAGAATTACTATTTCCTAAGGGGGGACCTTTATTGAAAGCGCCCTGATATCAACGAAGAAAACAACCGCATGGTGCTTCTGCGGGAGGGACTTATCATTCTTCTCTACAGTTGAGTTACTCCCAAATGCTCTCTAGGTTGGTTGACGACTCTTCAATGATTAGTCTGAAAATCCCTGAGATATACGTGAGCGGTTCTGCATCTTTGATTCTGAGCACCCTTCAAGGCATTGGGATATCGCCCTTGCCTAAGCAGCTTGCGTAGATGGAGGTATATAGTAAGAATATTTTTGTGACCAAATCTAGTGGCTTGCCATTTTAGTAATCCATTTAGCCGTATGGCAGAATATCTTCTTTTTTGGCACTCTAACCGCCTAAGCGATTTTGGACGATTTCGGAGTGATGCACAGCGCAATTTACTATTCAAAAATGTTTACAACCTATAATTCTTGCCAAATTTTAATTTTTTGTTTGTTTGTAGTTAAAAGATAATTAAATTTATTGGCGGTCTAAGGATATTTCAAACAACATTTCAAATTTTTCGTGTGCAATGTTTTATTGTTTAAGAGGAACTTTTTAATTGTTTTTAACTAGTTTTTATTAGGAAACATTCATTAGCAGGAACAAAGGCATCGATTTTGCACTAAAAATATATATATGTATAAAGAAATAGAAATTTAAAAAGTAGCTCTCTAAATCTCTTAAAAATTTAATTATATTTTAATAAAAAAATACTCTTGAATCACATCGCACAAGATTTTTTTCTAAATTATTCAAGTCGTGTATCTTCACTCTTCTCTGCACGGAGACCCCATCCTTTTGGCCGATATATCTGATTGGAAAAGATGATTTTTCCTCGAAAAAGGAAAACATCAGAGCCTATTGCCAAGAGCAGTCCCTTTTAATTGGCAGCATTCTCAATAAAGTCATCAAGTTAACCCAACTTTTAAAAATTAATTACGAAAGTGCGACTATAAATTGTATCAATTTATTTTCATACTTTCTCAGTTTCTCCACCCACTCCACCAATACTCTCAATTTCAATCAATTAACCGCTAATGATTTATATGCACAAGACCTCCTGTAGTTGAAGTGTTCATGAATGCACTTTCAAAAATTCATATGGGTTTCCTTCCGTTTGAAGTTGGTATTAAGTGCACGCGGACAAGAAAAAAATACGTATATACAAACAAACGTATGTACCTTCATATAAATAAAAATAATAACACACATATACAAACACAAATACTTGCGCAATTATAAATGCGCGTGAATACTAAATACTGCACATTTGCGCTGAATGTAGAATAAAATAATATGTTTGTATGTAGTGCAGTAGTAC
This sequence comes from Rhagoletis zephyria, assembly GCF_001687245.7. Lineage (NCBI taxonomy): Eukaryota > Metazoa > Arthropoda > Insecta > Diptera > Tephritidae > Rhagoletis > Rhagoletis zephyria. The sequence goes on from NW_016170460.1 coordinate 14,648, forward strand.
ACATGCCATAAAAAGGCACATGCATTAGAGTGGGTAGTTTTTTTTCAGAAATTTCCATATCGATTTTCGTGGGCCTCAAACTTCTTTTGGACGCAAATATTTTTAAAACTTTCCATAGAAATGTATATAATACTTTTGCAAACATTGTCACGTTTTTTTTTGCAACGAGCAATTTGACGCACCCTAATGTGCATTCCTCTTTGATTTTGAGCGAACACGCTGCACACTGTATATCGTAAAATTGATTGAGCTGTAGATACTGTTGCAGCTCGCCGTGTATTTGCTTGAACATTGAGTACAGTTGTATTGAACATATATATTTATAGAAGCGCAGGTGAGATTTTGCTTTTGGTTGTTGCGAAATAGTGGAATTTCATACTCCTACATATATAGGTTTGTATGTATATGGGTCAATCTAAATAAAATCGACAATAGGTTGGAATCGACTGTTGTAGCTACAAAAATGGTTCTTATCTCATTTTAAATTTGATATTTGTGGCTATATACAAAAGAAAAAACAAAAACATTTAAAAACAAAATTTCGAAAAATAAGAAAATACAGAGTATTGAAATTTAAAAAATCCTTAAAGCAAAAACTTATATACATTTTTGGCTAAATTTTTTGTATAAAAATGTTAAGTGATCTTAAAAGATGCTGAAACTTTCTAGAAGGTATGAATTTTAAAACTTTGAAATTTGGTTTTTTCAAACTCTGAAGTAAAAATGAATTTAAATTAGGAAAAAATAAAAATTGTTAAGCCTTATTTCATTTAGAGTTTGAATTTTTTTTTTCAAAATTCAAAAATTTATCTTTCGAAAAACAAACCTTTTCGAAAATTTCAAGATCTTTTAAGATTAGTTGGAGATATTGAATACAAAAAACTGAGCCAAAATATTTAGTAAATTTTTGCTTTTACGCTTTTTTAATTGCAAAATTTTGTAAACTTTTTGATTTTATTTATATTTTTAAATACTAGAATAGGACCATTTTTGTAACTATAACAGTTTTTGAGATATTCAAAAAATAATCTAAAAAATAATAATTATGAATTTTAGAATTTAGCATAACATAAAAAAAAAAATGATTTTTTTCTTTTGGCAGAATTTTGTTATATGTTAAGAGAAAAGTTCT
>NW_016170461.1:0-15775 GCF_001687245.7 Rhagoletis zephyria
CGAGTGGCGGATTATCGTTGCGCGTTTGCTCCATCGAAATGAGATTATCTTTTGACATTTTTATTGTTTCCTTAAAGGATTTATTACTCAAATATATTTTTTTTCCGCTTTCCCTCACTTAAGCCAACTTTCACTTTATATTTTAATCTGACTCGAAGCGAAGACCGTTCACGTGTTTGCTGCGTATCGCACGCGGCAAGCAACTGATTCTTAGGTTTCTTCGTTACTGGCTTTGTACCCCATGAAAACAAGCATACGGATATTTTTAATGAAGTTACTAGCAAACTTGTACTATGTACTGCAACTGTATCTTAATGTATGTATGTGGTTGTGGTAGAGGTAGCTTGTGTGTGTACTTATTAAGTTAAAGTGTATGCATTGTGGCCAAAGCGGAAACGGTAAACACAAATTGTCTGTTGCCTAATCTGTCTCAGTCGAGAGATACGCATGAACAACGTACTATTTATTTGTAATAAACTTCTCCCTTGCACTTGAAATTGGGCGAGTATTCGTGTAGATGCCCGCCGGTGTATTAAGATGCGTCGATATAAAATTTCACGCAGATATTGTTGGAACACAGTTTTTTCTTCTAGACAGAATGTCGAACTAGAAACAGCGTTCCTAACTTCTAACAGGTGCGCTGCCATTCCGAACCCACCAAAGCCATGGAAAGATTCCGAAACTTTTTGCCCGCAGACCTTTTTGGGAAGCTACAGGCGAGCTGCAATGCAGTAGGACTAAATGCACTGCCAAAATGGAAAAACACCAACTTGGTAACACCAACATTCTAACCAACTACCCCGATACGTTTAGGTCCCCAAATATTGCAACACCACCGCTGGAGCTCGAGAATAAGTTCTCTACTCATAACCCTTCGAGGAAGGACTGGGAGGACGCTCGGATACTCCACAGCCACCTACACGGATCGCTCTAAAGTAAATCGAAAAGTTGGGACTGGGATACACTCCAAGGACCTCTCATTAAACCTCTGACTTCCAAGTAGAACTCGCGATCATAAAAGAGGCTGCACTCTGGCTTATGGAATCTTCCCTTAACCTGCCTTCAGTAACTATACACTCCGATGGTAAAGCAGCTATTAAGTCATTAGATTGCAATGTAACCTTGTCAATAACTGTGGTTACGGATTGTAGAAAAGTCCCTAACGATTTGGCTTTAAAGTCTATCACCCACATTATGTGGATGCCGGGCCACAGGGTCATTCGAGATCTTCAAGTTTGCAAAACAATCTCTCCTGCCACGACATGTAAGAAAAAGTATGTAAAAAAATGTGTGCCATATTCATACACAGCCTGCAAAAAGTATTGGCACAGCTGCTTTTTTACAATATTTGCAACTATTTTCATTGTAATTTTTTCCGACAATTTTTCATAAAAACATTCCACAACAAAAAAATAAAAATATAATTAGTAAACTTTGTGCAAAACTCGCGAAAATTCAGCAAATTTCCATTCAAATTTTCAACTTTTTAATACAACTTTTTAGAAAATTCAGCAAATTTTTATGCAAAATTTCAAATTTTAATAAAATTTTTAGAATGGAAGTATGCAGATTTGTAGCCCAATCAATTTTATTGTAATAAAGTAGAAGTTCTAAGTAGCTATGAATTACCGTTGATTTTCGGCAATTTTTTGTTCACTCTTCCATTAAAAAAAAATTTTCGAAAATACTTTATATGGAAAAAATGCAAAACACCTTCAACGAAAAAAAAAAATATTCAAAAATCAATGCGCTTTTTGACTAACTCGGAGCTTGCATTTTCTATACTAGAATTTAATTAGCTACAAAACTGCATACTCAAGAAAATTTTAAAAAATTAAAAAGTTAAAAATTTGCGTAAAAATTACTTTAACTTTTCGCGAGTTTTGCACATAGTTTAGAAATTATAAATTTGTGTTTTGTCTTGTAGAATGAACCATATTTTTATAAAAACTTAAAGGAAAAATATTAGAATATAAATTGGTGTATACATTAAGAAATACTTTTTTCGGCAGTGTATATGTATGTATGTTTGTATTAATGTATGTAAAAAAAAATAAAGGAAATAATAAATTTGAGTTTTTTTGAGCGGAGGACACGTTTTTAATTTTCTTTTCACGAAAGCTGAGGTTTTTTTTACACAAGGACAGTTATGGTCAAAGATCTAGGACCAAAATTCAAATTGACATTATTTGCATCTTATATTTATTTATTTTTAATTTTAATTTAAAACATAATCTCATAGTCATTTAAGTAGCATACCCTTTTGATCCTCAGTATATACAGTCTTCATTTTGTTTGTTTGTAATATTCATTAAGTTTTTATGAAAATGTAGCATATTCTGCGTGTGAATTCGATTTAAAAGTTTTATACATATTAAAAAAAACATGCCAGCAAAGGGTGTGCTATCCTAATGACCTGCAGGGGATATGTTAATAATATTTTTAGAAAAATTTTGGTTATGCAGTTTTGTAGCCCATGCAATTTTCCTGTGGCTACAAAACACCTTTGATTTTTGAATTTTTTATTTTTTTTTTGTTGAGACAAATTTTTATGTGAAAGAAAATGGGCAGCTACGTCAACAAACAAAGCAAGCTGTGCAGCTTTGTACATTAAAATTAAGACTTTTATTTAAAAATTTATCGCATTTGAAAATATTTTAAGTACTTAGTTAAGTACAAAAAAAAAGAGTGTTTTAAGCAGCTTCTGCTCTCACGGCTTCAGCGCTACAGAACTTTAAACAGAGTAAAGCGACCAGCTACATTGGCTCTTAAACTGTTCGTTCATATATTCTGTTAAAACCGATGTCGCTGTTAAAGCAATAACTACTGTTATCGCCTCAATTGCTTATAACGTCTGCACTGTACAAGTTTAGTCTTTGCTTAGACTGCTTTTACACAGTTCAAGTATTGAATTCAATTCTGCTCGCATGTGGAAGAGAGGGGGTGAGAAGAAAAGGGACGAGTACACATGCGTCTGTACCGTCAAGTCGTTTCAACTTTCTTGCTTTGCGTTTGGCATTTTCGCTGCTTCCCATTTAAAGAACCAAAAACTTGAATTCAACAGAATTGAAACGTGTAAAAGCAAATAGAAAACACAAAAGAGAATGAGCAAGAATTGCTTTCAAGTACTTGAATCATGTAAATCGGGTGTTATTGTTGACAATTTAAGCTGGCGCTCTTATCGGCGACTGCCCATAATTCCCTTATAAATTAAATTGCTACAAATTATATTTGTATTTGCATTTTGTGCGCTGATTTCTGTTTGCATACTTTTTTCTTTTTGGACAATGAAAAATTTTAATTAGACATCTATTTATTTGCACTGATTAAAATTCTATTATCACTTCTAGCTGTGTAAATCGAACGACTTCAAATGCCGAATGCCGGTATGTAATAAAGTTATTACTTTTTTACAAAGCTTCTTAGAAAATATTTGCGCTTGAATTAAATTTTTTTTAAACAATTCCTCTATTTTTTGTCTTCGCATGTAATTTTAATTTGATTGCAAGGTGTGCATAAATACATATATAAAGTTAAAAAATGTGTTGTAGATTAATATTTGTATGTGAATAATATTCAATATATACATGCATATATTTCCTTGCTTGTTTTTACTACGAGTATAAGATCTACATATTTTATAAAAAAATGTGAACCAAAGACTTTTAAGAATCATTGCATACAGGCAAATATGCTATTGAGTTAAGCAAATAAAACAATCAGCGCTCTTGCGCTCTCTTATCAATGACAATCTATAAATTCTACTGCACGTATTTGTTTGTAAATGTGAGCAAATATTATACTCTAAAGGGTGTTTTATCAAAGTCATGCTTACCATATGTATAAACTTAGAAGGATGACAGGAAGAATGCTGAAAAAAAGTATAACCGTAGAATATATAGGTCATTCCATACAAAATTAACACCTCAATATTTTTTTGATGTGAAATATTTTTTTTTACATTATTTATCGGAAAAAGAAGACACCTATTTTTTATTTCATCATGACATTCGAAAATCTCGAAAAAAAACTTTCATCGCGCAGTCATGCGCTACCAGTGCTACTTTATGTACGCAGGCATACAACAAAACATAACTTCTACAGTTTTAGTTTTTACATTCTCAAAGTTTTACAGTGTGTCCATAAAGTTTGACAACTATTTAGATTGCAAAAACAAAAACGAAAATCAAACGGTGTATAATTAACAAAAAAAATATATTTAAAAATTACAATTTTTCAATGCAAAAAATTATTTTTATTTTCTCCGACAAATAGTTTATTAACTGCAAAAAATTGGAAAAATATACTTATTTTCAAGTTCACAATTTCTAAATTTATTTTCGAGATTTTCGAATATCATAATAAAATAAAAAATAGGTGAATTTTTCGATAAAGAATGTAAAAAGAAAAATATTTCACACCAAAAACAATATTGAGGTGTAAATTTTGTATGGAATGACCCATACACTAGGAGGTACCCGGATGGATTCTTGGGCGTCCAACCATCACACAAGTGGGGTGGTTGTGTCTCTTAATTTTTCTTCAAAGAAGGAGGCGAAGCGGAATCATCTGCCAACGACCGCCTACTATGGGCCACGGTCCAAGGCGGTTACGTTCACGAAAACCTGTGGCCCTCGTGAGAAGCAGTAGCACCCAATTCTGCTGATGGCTGGGTAATAAATTTTCCTCCTTGATGTCTGTTCTTTCGAAATTTGGCGATGACACTTGAAAGTTTGTTACCGAAACTGTCGAAAATGCGGCCATGACGGGGATTTGTGCGAAGCTGACCGATTCCACCTTTATGTTCGTGAAACGAAGGAATTTTCGTAATAAGATGACTTGGCTAAATTGGTTTCTTGCGCTACGGATAATCTTTTTCCAACCGGAGTTTCCGACAGAGCGAGTGTGGGTGAAGGTAGAGAATGGTAGATTTGTTATGTTTTGAATGGTCTCCTGCCTGATGGAAACTTCGTATGTGGCGAAGGGGCTGAACGTGTCATTTAAGGGGCCTGCGGTGGTAACTTAAATAAATCTGAAGGCTTCTAAGTCGGCTACTGATTTTAAATGTAAGTAGAAGAGCGACTGTGATGCCGGAGAAATCCCACATAACAACCACGTATTGACTAGTGTAAGGAAGTATCGAGTACTTTTGAGGATCGAGTTCTTAAGAGTCCTGAGTACTTTCTTTAGCTGGCAGGGCTTTATTGAAATTTATATATCAATCCGAAATTACGTCAAGTGTATGGCTAACTTTACTGGATACCATTATTGTACTTAAAAATTATTGAAACTTCGAATTGAGTAGAATAATTTCTAAATGTTGGTGAACTCAGTACTTTTAAGGGCCTATTCGATACTTAATACGGAGTACTTTGAATCGATCCTGAGTATATGCATCAAAGTAATCATTGGAACAAAGTATTTTTGATTACTGAGCACTTTCCAGTTCTTTGAAGTTCTGAGTACTTAAGTATTTTTTTTGTGAGTACTGAGTAGTTTGGAGTACTCAGTATTGATACTTTAAAAACCGGGTGCTGTCGATCTTATCGAGAATCGAGTTCTGAGTACTTTTGTAATCGATACTGCCCAACACTATGTTGAGAAAACGCAAATGTGGGTGGTCTGCGTGGAGTCAACATTCTAAATATTAAACGAAAAAACGGTCAAAGCCCCCTTGGCTTGTCTTTTCAGTGATCAAACTAGAGCAAAGCTGATGATTTCAGGAACAAGAATGTTGTTGTTTTTGCCTCTGCATACCACTACAATGTTAGCTCCTCTATCTTTATCTGATGTGTAGAACTGTCGCGATCTCTTAACGCTTGCAAGTTCATTTATAATTTCCGCAGTTGTAGAGAAATATTTTTCTATTTTGTCAATAGCGAAACACCCTTTATAAACACATAATTGTACGCATTGACTTCTATACATATGAGAGTAATTTCGTTTGTTGTGAAAGTATTTTTCAACGCTTGAATTAAAATTATAAAAACAGTTTGACCGCGATCATTGCAGTGATCGGTTTGCGACGCGGCTCGACACTCCTAACTTTATGAAGCGCGAACGCAAAAAATAAATAAAATAAAAATAAATAAAAGGTTCTATGTAGCGCATAATAGTTAATACTGATCGCAGAGCTTTGTGGTGATTTTTTAACTAACTTGTTTATAAGGCAATACGATTTTAACAATAAACAAAAACCTGAATACACCAATAAACATAAAATATTTAAGATACACATACACAGCAACTACAAATGGTCAACAATGCTGATTCAGTGATTTATGTAGGTAGATTTTATGGTAATTGAGTGGTGTTACTTTTTACTTCGTATTTATGTATGTGTGTATTAATATATGCTCCTAAGCTGAGGCGCAAATTTCAAGACGCTAGAAAATAGCATTGATTTTTAATAACTTTTTTGGCTGACTATGGAAGAAAACACACAACACCGTCAGCCAAAAAAAATATTAAAAATCAAAGCGATTTCCTAGCGTCTTGAAGTTTGCACTTTAACCTACTAAAATTTAACGCGCTATAAAACTGCATTTCTAAAAATTCTGAATAAAAAGCTTGAATTTTTTTTGACATTTTGGTAAAATTTGTTGAAGTTTTATAATTTTTGTAGAAAGTTTGAAATTTGCATTTATGTGGTGTTTGTTATATAATGCTAGGCTAGACTTTTATCAAAAAATATTAAACATTCTATAAACAAAAGAAATATAGCCAAAACTGGTCAAAATGAAAAGTCACTTCATTAAATTGTAAGAGGCTGATATCTGTGTAGATGTTAAAAATTATATTGGCGATTTTTATTTAGAGCACAAAAGCCAAATCGACGATTTTTAGAATTTTTCTCTGTCTGTCTGTCTGTATGTTTGTATGTACCAGAGGTGTAACTAAAAATATAGAAAAACATTTGCGAGTTGCCACGTGTTTAAAATTTTCAGTTCAAGTAAATTGATAAGATAAAGTAAATATTGCAATATGGCTGTCAAAAGAAAGACGTTTAAAAAGGCAAACAGCCGAACACATTTTTGTGGAAGGTCGCCACCTGTTTGAAAATTTTAATTTAGGATAAATTAAATATTACAATATAGGCAACAAACTTAAGAGGTTTAGTAAGTTTTACGGCCGAAAATAAATCGTACGGTCGAAAATATTTTCGAGGAGGGTTGCCACCTTTTTGCAAAATTGTATGTAATTAAGTTGATGAAATAAATGAAATATTACAATACTTATGTGAGTCTAACAAAAGGGGTTTAGGAAAGTTTACCTACTGTCGAAAATATTTTAGAAGCGGGTTGCCACTTATTTGAAAATTTTGATTCAGGAAAATTGATAAGATAACGAAACGAAAGTATTTGAGAAATCTTTGATTAAGAAATATCTTCAAGTTGCAAATATTCCACGTGGTATGTAGCACGTTTTTTTGAATATTAGTTAATACTGTAGTATTTTCAAAGTAGTCAGATTTTTCCAAAATAAAAAAAATTGGATTTCTTGCAAATATACTTAAGACTCAGGGATGTATGGTGAACTTTTTTTGTTTACTTGTAAGATGGTACTGTCTAATATACATACATAATTTTACGGTAAGAGCTCAAAACCAAACAAAAATTGTTTTTAGAAAAATTTACAAACCATGTGGTAGCTGTCAACTCCCAAGATTTAAATTCGAAGTAAAATTCGCGACTAGCGTGCCGAAAACCCTTATCAGTAGCATTTAAAAAAATATATTTTCTTATTTTTAGAAAAATTCACAGCCCATTTGACAGCTGTCAACTCTAAAAATTTTAATTTGGCAAAAAATTCGTGACTAGCACACCTAAAAACCTAACCAATGGTATTTACAAAAAGATTTTCTAATTCTTAGAGAAATTGGCAGTTGATTTGACAGCTGTCAACTGTCAAACAATACATTTTTACAAAAGTACTGCAGTTTTATTATAATCGTAAGTAATCTAAGTTTTCGCATGAAACATGGCTGCTCCGACCATTGTGTGGCGTCCTAATGCACATACCACACATCTGTAATTATGTGCATATTTCAACGCAATATAATATATAACAGAGCACACGTTCAATCTGATAACAAATCATAAAAAATTATTATAGTTCCATAATTTATTGACTTAAAATTCAATAATTTAATTTCTCGTTTGCAAAATTGAATAGGCGTAGCCGTTTAGAGGATCACTTACTGTCAAAACAAAAAAGTTAAAATATTTTATAGCAATGCATAGCCAAAAAGTGCAGACTTTTACCTCAGGTAAGTATGTATGTACTACGATTCTGAGGCAAATCCTAAGTCAGCAGAACCAATAGCAAGCTTTCACCCAACCCATTTTTTTGTGTTTATTAATGACATTGATAAGATTGTGAGCTGAGATATCACACACCTTTCCGCTAGCTATAGATTTTCTTAGGCAACAGGTTCAATTATGAATATGAAAGTGCTATTTTCGTAGCGTTCAATTTTATATGTCACTGTGTTTGTGGTTGTCTTCACTTGGAAACAATTATACGTAGGGTCATGCCAGTGTTATTCAACTGCTCCTGGATTCGCCTTTTAGAGGATTGTATTTGAATGTCGCACTTGAAATCAAGATTTGCTATCATGTTGCTATCAGTTTTCTAATCCGTTATCTGTATATTAGCCTTGATCAATACTTTTCTTGACTAGTCGAGTCATTAGGTAAACATTTTTTTATTGCAAAACCACCGAGTTTGTAATAATAAACCAGTGAGACCGATTGGAAATTTATGTAGATTATTACCACGTGCTAGTTAGAATTCGCATTACAAAATTGATAACACCGTCCGACACGATTTTGCACCCATGCAAAAATTAAGCATTTTCGGAGAGTAGAGACAAAAACAAAGTACCTGTATTTTGCCGGTTTTCTACATCAAATTAATTTATGGTTACTATGGGGAAAAACAACCCTTAACAACCCCTTTGCTGAATCGGCCCAAACCAAACACAAAAAAAGTTCGATTTTGTCGGACAATGTTATACAGTTAAACAAGTGTTGATTTTCGTCAAATATTCGTAATGTTTTTCGAGCAAATTTTTTTGTTGTCTTCTATATATAAAAATATCGTCTATCACAGTTTCAAACTTTATAAAAAATTTAGGAAAATTCAACAGATTTTCATCAAAATTTCAAAATTTTATTCTGAGTTTTTGATTTTTGAGGATTTTTTTTTTGTGACGAATTTTTGCACTTTTTTCATATAAATATGAATTTCTTATGAAATAATACTCGAGAGACCATCAGCAACAAAATTTCAAAATATTAACGCAAGTTTTTGTAAATTGCGCTTATTATATTAAAAAACCCGAAAAAGTAGCCTCCGAAAAAAAATTCTTAAAAATCAACGCGGTTTTTTAGCCGTTGGAAACTTGCACTTCATTAGACTAAAATTGTATGGGCTATAAAACTGAGTACCCAAAAATTCAGAATAAAAAGTAGAAATTTTGATGAAAATTTGTTGAATTCTCCTAAATTTTGTATAAAGTTTGAAACTGTGAATCGCTCGGTTTATATAAAAATAATAAAAAAAAATTTAGCTTGAAAAATTTTACGAATACTTAAAACAAAAAAATGAATAAAAAGTTGAAATTTCGATGAAAATTTGTTGAATTTTCCTAAATTTTTTATAAAGCTGGGAACTGTGATTTACACGGGTTTGGTTAAAGCGCTTGGTCTGTAGATGTGCAAACTGGTTTTATTTTTTCGAATGGAGTTGCCACCTGTTAAATAATTAAACTCAAGTTATTTACTAATATCAATGCTCTCAGATCCGCACCGTCCGTTAGATTTTCAAAAGTGAGGTACCAAATTAAGAGGCTTAGGGTGTGGATGTTCAAGAAGGTTTTACTTTTTCGAAAAAAGATGCCACCTGTTAAGAAATTAAGCTCAAATTATTTAAAAAGTTAAATCAGTTATTAAATATGGGTATCAATCGAAATGGGTTTGAAAAGGCTTTATAACTTAACTACGTATAGGAGGGTTGCCACATGTTTAACAAAATATAATTAAATTTTAATTAAAGGAATTTGGTAAGTGAATAAGATATCGCTATATGGGTGTCAAACAAAAGTTGTTTAAGAAGGTAGTAGTTTGGAAATATTTTATTCAAAAAAGGTTGCCACCTATTTGAGAAGTCTAATTGAACTATTTTATGCCCAAATAATATGAAATATTAACGATGGATGTCCAATGAAAGAGCTTCAAGAAGTACTTAGTTTGACAATTTAGAACATTTTTGATGTGTGTTGAGGGTTGCCCAAGGCTCCAAAGGGCTAAGCTAAAATTATTTAATAAGATAAATGAATTACTAACCGATGGTAATCAATGGAAATGTGTTTAAAATCCTTTATTTAAGAACTACATTTTGGGAGGGTTGGCACGTGTTTAAAAAATGAGTTTCCACTTAATTCATCAGACACTGAAATATGTACATATAACAATTTCAGACGAAAAATATATAAGGAAATTTTAGTTCGAAAATAATTTTTAAGAGGGTTGCCGCCTGTTTTGAAAGTGGTTTTTTGTTGAATTATACATAAGTTACATGAAATTTTAAAATATGGTTATCAAAAGAACGAGTGTTAAGAAATCTTTAAATTGAACATTTGTTTTGTTTTTTGTTGAAAAAATTAAGCTCAAATTATTTAATAAGTTAAATGGATTATGAAAAGATGGGTATCAATCGAAATGGATTTGAAAATAGTTTATTTCTAAACTGTATTTACGAGAGTTGTCATGTGCTTAGAAATACTAAATTCAATTAATTGAAATATGTATAACAATGCCAGGCGAAAGATTTTAGTTTGAAAATACCTTTTCAGAAGATGTTTAAAATAGGTGTAAAAGCACCCCGGCCTACCATGTAGCGGTAGTTTTCGGAGAGGTGGAAAACATATATTTTAATACTTGCGCCGGGTATTTAATGTTCGGCTCCGCCCGAACTTAGACTTTCTTAAACTATGTTCACATATCAATATTATCCCAATCAAAGCTCGTTTTTTAATCACCCCGTTTACATAGGCAAATCTCAGATTATTAGCCGTCAAATTTGTTGTGGTTGTTATTCTCACATCTCAAGGAAAAGTTATGTTTCTTCTCTGTGCCACCGTGATCACGTTTTTCTGCTATAATAAGCAATATAAATATATTTTAACTTAACATATTATTAAAAATACCTCTACAAACCTCTTTTACTTGCTAGCGTACATTTTTGTTTACTTTTACATTTGGCATTTCTTCTCTCTTTCGCAAAAACAATCGATAAAACTAGGATGGACACCGAAAAGTTATCGGTTAAATCTGAGATTATTTTATAATTACAGATTACCAAAGGACGAATTTTATATGGCTAATCTCTTGTTATAATTACAGATTAGGGTGTTAAGCTCGAAAATGAGGATAATCTACTTACATGTGAACCTAGTATTACTTGCTTGATGTCAAAATAAAAAAATTTTGAGCAATTTGCGAAAATTGCGAATAATGGCAAAAAATTAGCCGTTCTCGCAATTTAGTACATACATATGAACTAGAATTTTGTTTACCTTTGCATACATATGTACATACATACATACATGCAAACTTTTTTATCGGTAGTGTTAATCAAGAGCTATAAGCACACCTTTGTAATACTTGAAACAATAAACAATCGACATTAGTAAAATTTCAATCAAATGGGATTAAAAAATATAAACAAATCTAAAAAACCGCCAAGCCATACGGAGACCGAGAGCGAATGTGAGCGGCAGAGAATATAGTCCACAAATAACAGCGGTAGTAGAATATATGCTTTCTGTTATCTACAAAATAAATAGCAATAAAGAAAACTATATAAACAAAAAACCTACAAATACTAAAACACGTGTAGCTACAGAAACCGGCATTTTTTGAAGAGAGTGCGCAGCAAAAATACACCATACAACAAAAAAAAAATGGATTCCAAAAATGTGGTGAGTAAAGTTGAAAAAAGAACGCTCCTAAAGAGCGCTGATAACAACAATAGCGCGTGTCGAATTGTCAAAAGCATTTTTAGTGTTAACATTTAGTTTGTACGTAGGTAGATGTGTAACATTGCATTTTAAGTTATGAAACCACCGAGACTGAAGAAGATTACTGCACAGATACTCGATTGATAATCAAATACTTGAGTGCAAGGAACTACTCGCGAAAAAAAGTTCTACTATTTCACAGAATATCGCAAATACGAGAAAGTTTCCGGTGTAAATTGTTGCAACTGTTAGTAATGAAGTGACAATCAACGTTGGACAATCAGCATGGCGCCTTGTGCTTGGACAAATACTTTTATTATTTTCCGTGCATTTGTTTTAATTAAAGAAAATAAATTTGCTTTTAAATAGTTAACGAGTATAGCGCAGTGTTTACATTGAGTGGAAAAATTCCTATGGCATGAAAAACAAATTTCGTTTGTGGAAGAACGTGCAGCGAATTACCAGTTTTCGTTTTGTTTTACCATAATGGCAGTATAGAGTTGCCAAGTATTGAATATTAAATAGCATCAAAATGACAAGTAGAACGCAAGTGAAATACAGCCCCACAAATACAGACTGTGTGAGTTAAAATTCGCCGGTTTCTGTGATTTATAACCAGAGGTTGAATAAATTTAACAAACATTAAATTGGGTTTAGAAAATGTCAAAATAACTTATTCAAGGGTCATTCCATGTAAAAGAGGAAAACGGCATACATTTTAAAATTTCTTAATTGTCCCTATTTCAATAGTAACCTCTTCCTAAATGACTACAACTAATTAGTCTGTTTAAAAATATTAAAAATAAAAAGAAGCTGTAATTCTTTTCTATGGAAACTTTTATTTCGTATGTAATTACTTTAAACGAGACGCAAGGATCTGTACCACTAGTCACAACCTTAAATATTTTCTTTAATATTTCTGTGAAGTCTATATCAGTCTAGATTTTAATGAAAACGAAAGCGAATAGTATATATTTTTCAACACAAAAAATATGCCTTCAAAATTGCTAAGTGTTTTGGTTAAAATTCGTCTTTGAGTGAACAAGTATAAAATAGAGGAATTTTCGGTGTCCCATCAGTCACAGTCATTCAAATGTTACAAAGAACTTAAAAATCGTCTGGTAGTTTTTTGATAGAAATTTTAAGCATTAGTTATCTTTCACTATTGTATAAGCTCCAGCTACATAGATATAATTCACAATTGATCACATTCTGTAGTAAAATATCCCACTAGTCACACTGAAATTTCCCATGTATAACGTACATTTCTTTAAAATATTGTAAAATGATTTTAAATGACTAAAAACGGCTTTTTTAAGAAATTCTGAATATAAGCTTTTTAAAATATGTAACTAAGTCAGCATACATATACATTCTTCACTCAAAATCCGCCTTCGAATTAAAGACACATCTTAAGTTCGAAAAATGTTTTTTGCCCAAGAAATTTCGGCAGCATATTCGATAAATTCAATTTATTGAATTTTTTTTTCGGTTGAAAGTGAGGAAAGAACTTTCAGATTTTTGTACTGAAAATCTGTAGGTAACTGCCGATTCTGAATTAACTACGCACTGTGAATTTGGCCCTCAGTGAATCATAAAGAAGGTCTTCTAAGGAAAACTGACCGTCGGACAGAGGGTTTTATTGTGCAAAAGACAAAAAGAGGATTCACTTCTTCGTTGAACTTTGTCAAAGATCTTTAGCACCCAAACGTGCTTGGCGTGACACCAAACATAGCCAAAAGAAACACAGTTATTGCTTACTTGCACTTTATTATATTAAAATTAAATGGGCTCTGGGAATGGACTGTATACCCGAAATTTCCAAAAAAAAATTTGTTAAAAAGTTTAAAATTTTGATGAAAAATCTAAGAATTTTTCTAAATTTTGTACAAAGTTTGAAACGTTTATTTATATACATTGTTATGGTTGCGGTTTGAACTACTTACACACATAAAAAAAAAAAATGTTTATTAATTTAAAAAATGCTACCAAATTAAAAAAAGTGGTGGTAAAGCTTTTTTGGCCACGAGCGTATATCTTTCATCCTTTTCGGCACTTAAGCAAGCCTATTTATATCTTCTCTCAACAAAATAATCACCCCCAGCAGCAATCGAGCAACACAATACAATTTTACATTTACGATGAAATGTGTATAAGAAATGTTCCATTCCAAAAATTGTATATATTTTAAAAGCTTGATGGCAACTCGGCACTCATTTAACACTGCGCATGTACAAATAAAATGTATAAAGTGTGCTCACTAACCCACTCATATTTAACAGTTTTTTTTTTCACTAAGAGGCAGTGACTAAAAATAATTGCCTACTTTTAGGACGAACGAGTGCAAGATGAGTGCATACAACAGCAACAGCCACAACCGCACAGTGGTTGGGAGAGATTTAAGACGAATTGCATGTCACCATGGTATAAAAAGGTAAGCGGCACGTGCATTAGGAAGCGTCCATATACATATTTGCATTTAAGGAATTAACCCTTGCCATATCCAAATTATAAATAAAATCCTATGGTGGATATGATCAATTTTTATTTATTTTTTCCTTTTCTTGCTTTTATAATAGATCTCAGTGGAGCCGACTATGTTCCTGTATATGTTTGCTTTTATGATTACTTCTGTGGTGGAACAGGATTTTTTCGTACAGAAAGCATGTCGTGTGAATAATAATTTTAGTGATGAAATATGCTCGAATATCAAAGCAGATGAAAATGCTTACTATAAAAAGGAAGTGCAGGTGAGTATCGTGAATCGTTCGGTATAGCGCTTCTGAGAGTAAATGGAGATAGACGTTAGTGAGGTTGGTTTTACCTCATTGATTTCGTTCGTTTGAAAAGTAATATTCGTACAAATTTTCGATCAATAAAGCATTTACAGTATTGTTTACTTCTTCTGCTGACATTCCAGTGCTTTCAGAACTTTATACAGTAAACTATTTTTTTTTTTAATTCTATTATTTTTTTAATTTTTTTTATTTTTTAATGCCATTTTAGATTTTATTATTTTAAAGAGAAAAATATATATTTTTTACTATAATTTACTTGTAGGAATTTAATTTATGTATTTCTTTCTTTTATTAAATAAAATCTCTTTTAGTGTTTAGATGCTATTGTTTTAAAAAGTTTATTTTTTTATTTGATTTAATTTTTGGAACTTATTTTAAGTTTTTCCTTTTTTTAATTTTTTTTTTGATTTTTAGTTAAAGTTTCTTTTAATTTTTAGATGTTATTGTTTCAGGTAACTGCAAATAGCGTTTGATAAGCAAAGTTAGTTTCTTACTTTTTGCTTTCGATTGCTTATACTTAATATGAGCAATTACCCCTTCGAGTTGTAATCTCCTTATCCGAACAGGCATAAAAGTTTGGTGAAAATAAAATATAAAAAAGAAAAATATTTTTTTAGTTTCATTTAATTTTCAGAAAATCATTTTATTTATTTGTTCTTTTTTAAATAGAAATTATTTTTCTTTTGTTAATTGCATTTTTTTGTGTTACTTAAAAAAATAAAATATACGTATTGGTGTTATTTCATTTAATTTTTAAGATCTTATTTTACTTCTTTACATCATTTTAATTTTTTGGCTTTTGTAAATTTAATTTTCTTTTAATTTTTAGATTTGTTTTAAAAATGTTGTACTTTAAACGACGATATGTATATTTTTTTCGTAATACACATTAACCAATTCATTACCGTTTTGTTTTTTGTCCCTCCAGATCACAACAGCAAAGTTCCTTCAA
>NW_016170462.1:0-15775 GCF_001687245.7 Rhagoletis zephyria
GGCTAAGAGTCATCGGTGTTGCCTGGTTGTTGGCTAAAATTTTACTTGTTGTTGCCGTTGCTGTTGGCATCATCTGTGTATGCTCTAAGCTGTGTATGTTGCTTGTTGTAGTTGGCCAAGTGTTGTTTGTTGTAAAGCGCTGAGTGAGATATCAACTAAAGTTTACGATGTAGATTCGCAAATGTGGAACAACTTTATTGCTTGTAAAATGTGTTGTTAAGGCGATGGTGACAACAACTTTGAATAATACGAAACAGCAAAATAAGCAAGCAACAACAACCACTGATAGCTAACAGCAAAAAAAAAAAATCACAACACATGGCAGCTCGACTAGCAAACAAAAATGCAAGGAATTGCCAACAACTCAATTGGCAAAGATAGGCAACAAATATTGTAAGAAGATATACATAAATAAATTCCAAAAGAGAGTTGTTCAGATAAATTAAGGACTAAGAAATAATAATAAGATGTCATGCAATATTGTTCCTATTTAGCTCTGTATCTGACCAGAAGTGTAACAGAACGGCATGCAATGTTATAAGGTTCTTCTAGCAGACTCTACACTCTGCACTAACAGAATTCTTGACCTGAGACACCGCCCGATAGGAACCCTGACGCAAGACGAATTATAGATTCCAAGCCGTAGGAGCTCTTTAAACGAATCACAATGAAAATCAGGTCAGAAGATGTTAATTTATGGATGATGACGAGGTTTTACACGAACTATAAGACAAGGACAGACCAAATTGCAAACATCGATGGTGGGAAGCTTACATTCCCTACTCGCCAAACAACCTTGGATATACAAAGATCAGGCTTGCATTTTAAACAGTGGAGGCTACTAATTGATATATGCAATAGACAAAAGTAAACCTAGGTCTTTCTTAGGCTTCTTTAAATTGATATTAAACAATGAATAAAATGGCCTGTACCGACGAAATCTCATTCTCCGATCATAACCCATAGACGTGCTATCGTCATAGAACAGACATTTGTTTGAATCAGCCGTACAAGAAGTAAATCACGTTTTTCGACACGCAAGCTACCCCTTAAACAAAACTAATAAAAAGAACGACCAAATGAGCAATGTGTTCGCAGGAGATCTCAAACCTTCGTAAGGAATGCAGGACTACATTAACCCATGGTGATATTACAAACCAATATAATGGTTATAAAGACTGTCTAAGCAGATTCAAATACGCCATTACTTACACTGAGCGGAAAAAAATATTAACATCAAATAGAAACGTAATTGATCTCACTATAACCGTCAACGAAAGTACTGTATATTGGTAAATATTCAATTCAATTACGCGCATATTAAAGTGACCGCATTCGTTCTGAAAAAGCATCCGAGAAGTGAATAATCAAGACAAAAACTAAAAAAAAAAATATTTAATTTGCGCATGTTGCCTGCAGTGGAATTCGAACCCTGACCATTGCTCTGGATATCAACAAATTGTTGCAAGCATCTTTGCGCACTCAGCTACACCCAGGCATATAAATTTGCTTTCAAATATTGCATATCCATCAACACCACAGCACACGATTTGTACGGATAAATATGTATGTATGTGTGTGTTGTCACCGCTCTCAGAGCGGCGCTCTGCATGCTTGGGGTGCGTATGTACACTCATATACATATATACTCAGATGTGAACAGTCAAATACGCGCGTAATAAATTTTGTACGAAAATATTATTTTTAAATACGAACATTTTTAAACGATAATCAAATATAAAACATTCATTTTTACTATGCATTATTTCCCTCAGTGTAGGACTACAAAACGCTTATCAAGCAAAATTCTGTCAGACGTAGGGTTGCCCGATTTTTTTTTCCCAAGATTCAGTACCTTTGGCTTTTTCAGCGCTAAGAAACCAGTATGTAGATTTCAGTACACTTTTGTTAGACGCAAAAATTATACAATTCACTGCTAGTTTTATTAAACACACATTAAAGCAAAAAAGAATCACATTTGGTTTTACGTATTTAGGTGATATGTGTACATAAGACCCCGTAAAAATAAAAAATAAAAATCCTCAAATGTGACCTCGAATCGCAGATTTCTAATAGGAATAACGTGTAAAGAGATTAATATATTGGAATTTATTTACAGTGGAATCTACGTAAATACTAACAAATTCGATGTCTAAGTACGCTATAAACTGCAATGATTTATATAAATGGCACCCTATATCACCCACAATCCACAAAATTGTATAAATGGCACCCAAATAACTCCATAAAATTTCCAAGAGCAGATTTCCTTGTCGACATTTTAAAAAGATTGCTCCTAAGTTCAGCTCCATAGTTCAACTCCTTAAAAGATCTTCCAAAAACAGTACAAAGAAACACACTCTAAACAATATTCAAAATAAATTAATCAAATCGCAACAAGCATTTGACTCCAACAACGCTCCAACACTGTCGGCTGCCAGTTAAATTAGTGCCGCGTACAGTAATCGTTGCTTAGCGCATGCGCATGCGCTTTTATGCAACATATCGTTGACAATGTAAATTTATTAGCGAACTAATACGGTCAAATTAGTAAAAAAAAAAAACAAAAACAAAATTAAACAAAAAAGTGGAGAAAAATTATGTTTGCATACATAAGATTTAAAGAAAAAAGAATTACCGCTCCAGCGTGGCACGCAAAGCCTGCAACAACTTGCCACATGTTGGTTTATTTAGCATGTTGCACATACGCATGCGTCTTGTTGCGCCGTTATGTATGTACATACATACATATATCCACATTCGACTAATTATCGCAACAGCAGTTGACAATAATAGCAACAACAACTATAACTTGTGCGTGCAACATGCTCCGTGGTTGACTGCTGGTGTTTTAGGTGGATAGCGCGTTGTCTAATAAGTATACATAGTAAATATAATCAGCGGGTGTTTTTGGAAATTGTCACCGAACTTTCGCAGTTGTCTTACTGAGGCTGCAGTTTGATTTTCGGTGACTGTTGTTGCTCTTGTTTTCGTTATGGTTGCTGTTTTTATATGTATGTATATAGTCTAGCCCAGTGCTCGTCAAAGTGGTGGTCCGCGGACCGGTGCCGGTCCGTAAGCCATAAGTCGCCGGTCCGCAAAGGGCTGCTGACGAAGGATTGAAGATGGTTTTCGAAACTATGACATCACTTGCGTCATTTTGGATTCATGTCAAAGCAGAATACCCGGAACTTGCTGAAATTGCTCTGAAAGCTCTACTCCCATTTCCTTCATCTTACCTTTGTGAGACTGGGTTTTCAACCATGAGTATTATTAAGACAAAGTACAGGAACAGTTTAAATATTAGTTCTCCATTGCGTGTCGCACTGTCCACAATTGAGCCACGACTTGATAAGCTTGTAAATAATAAACAGGCTCACCTCTCGCATTAGTAAACATCGACTTTCGTAACTTTACAAGGAATGACACCTTCCAAAAGCATTAATATAATTTTAATAAAACTTGACGTGCTTATAATATGTCTTATTATTATAACTTTACAGTTATTACATTTGTGATGTTTTATATTACTGTTTTATGAGGCTATATACAACTTGTATAATAAAAACAACTTAAATTTGGTAAACATTCATAAAAAATCGCTAATATCTGCTATCATTAAATGGTAATAGGTCATATATAGACACCCGGCTAATAAAGAGATTCATTTAAACAAATTTTAATACATATATGAGATGATCGTAAACGAAAAATAATCAATAAAAAAGGTACCGGTAGAAAAACTGCAGCCGGTCCGTCACACTCAAAAGTTTGACGAGCACTGGTCTAGCCTGTACAAATAACTAAGCTTAATTTTTGGGAGCATTTTTTTTTTGTCTTTGCGAACATTTTATTTCACGCCATTCGCTACTGCTTATAGATTAGCTACCCAGCCTGGTTGACATAACCTCACATTCATATCAATGATTTTTGGCGTTGTTTCCTGGTTGCTTGTGGTACGCGACTGTGATTAGTTTGTGGTTGCTCTAGTTTTCATCATGGTTCAACAAAATGATAAACATGTTGAAAATTGCTTGAGCCGGCTATTAGGGGGAAAAAAAAATTAAATCTAATTTTTTATTGCATTTGGGCCACAATTTTTAAATCATTGAGTACTTCCGCAATCACAACAAAGAGAAAAGTGGCACAATTCAACCAAGCATCATTCCCTCGTTCACTCAGCCACCTGCAGACGCACCACAAATGCATTAACTCTCGCATAGCCTACAATCATTGCCACATAACTCAGGCTTAGTACAAAAGCGTCAAACAACTACTTAACGCCCAATTCATTAACGCATCACTGTGTTATTTCTTTAAAATTGATGCGTTCAATTTCCATGCCGCACCTTAATAATTAATGAATTGCAAGTTGGCGTTGCAGCGGCAGTAATAGTTTTAACAGCAAGTGCAATGCAATCGGCGGCGTGCAGCACACCCGCTGGCTGCACGTAATTTCCTCCATTCAAGGGAGCGGTGGTGTGTCGTGAATAGGCCGTCCGAGTGCTTATCCAACTATAGAAATACAAAAAAATAAATAAATAAAGGAGCCTAATTTGGGTAGAGCACAATATTTTTTTATACCCAATGATTGATATTCTGTAAATCGTAGGTTCGGTGTCTGGCCTGCGGAAACGCTGGGTTAGGTAAGGTTTGCTTGACTGGTCAAGCCTCAGATTGGGACCATTAGTTAGCGCTTAGTGTTATCAAGAAGATGGATGCCTAATCTTAAACATTTTTTAAGCGATCTTAACAATTTTTTTTTGTCTTCTACGAGTATTTCCTTCGGTGATCAGCAAGTTAGTCATTATAGACGTTACTGCTTTCGTGCGGAGTTGAAGCCGCTGCTGACTCAGCCGCTTTAGTTCCAGCTTAGATCTCGGCTTTTCAAGCCCAAGCTTTGTTCCAAATATAAAAGATCCCACTCATTCATCGAAAACAGGGACATAACAGTTATAAGTTTTATCGCAAAAAAGTTGCTCAATAACAGTTATTAGATAAGAAATATTTTTTATTTCGTCGATAAGTGTTATTGGCCAACGTTTATTTTTTACGTTTCCTGATAACTGTTATGCCGGAGAAATATTTTTCCGTTTTCGATAGGAGTTATATCCCAACGTTTATGTTTTGCGTTGCTTGGTAAGAGTTATTTTACAACGTTTATTTTTTTCATTGTCTGGTGAACGTTGTAAGATTAGGGTATTGATGAAGATGGAGATGGAGATGGAGAACATGACAAAGATGATGAAATAAAAGTGTGAGAAATCAACATCGGGTAATAAGTGTTATCAAGCAACGTAAAAAATAAACGTTACGAAATAACTAATATCGGAAACGGAAAAAATATTTCTCGTTTAATAACTGTTATAAAACAAGTTTTCGTTAAATTTCAGAATTTGGGCAACGTTTTCAATTTGCGAAATCGAGGTAACAGTTATATTTGGTCCCTGATTGAAAATGGTGCGAAATAAAATTTTCGGCATTGATTGATCAGAGTTTTTTCTTCCACCCATCTTGCTCTATTATGGCCTGTGGGCCGTTTTTAGAACTGGTCTGTGGAGCAACATAGTCAGGTTTAAATTAATATGTTCAAGTTATCATTGTGTCAGATTTCCTGTTACCTTTCATCTCAGTGCCGATTTCTCTGCCCAATTCTTCGCGGCAAAGTCTATAGGACATAGATTCAGAAGTTTAACTAATGCTACCGTGTGGGCGGAGCGCAATCAATCAGCTAGAAAACTCTCGAAGGCGTCAAGGACTTAAGGCCTGTAAGCCTGTTATCTTTCTTTCCAAAACGGCTTGACATATGTCTACAAATACTGATAAAGTCATCCCTGACTGATCCTTAATCATCTTGAGCCTACGTTTACGCGAAAGAGGTGGTCATTCGAAACCGTTCTTATATTGTTGGCGACTCCAAAAGAACTCCATAATGTCCGTTGTAATTGAAGTCGCATGTGTCGAAGCTTGACGGAAGTGTTAGTTGGGGAATATCTTATAGGGAACCCTCCATGAATCTCAAGTATAAGCATTCAGACCAGTATGTTCCAGGCACAGGAAGTTTGATGTCAATAAGGGAGGTAAATCACTACATAGTCTGTTAGCCAAGCGGTAATCAGGACTATTACCTAACCTCACTTTCTGTTGCATCTGATCGTATATGGGTACCAGATATTTGCTGGAAACTGTGTGGAGATTAAGTTGGCCATAAGGTTAACATCGATTCGGTCTCATCTAGAAATGAGGCGTGAGGATACTTTTGACTTCATGAGGGCTACTTTTACACAGATAGCTCTTGTGTGAGCTCAGCGAAGCAAAAGTCTTTCTGACCAATTGTTTACCGAGGGCACTCAAGCCACTTTCTTGGGTTTTCAAAATCGCAACTCTTAGCTCTGGTGGATGTTTTGCACTGTCATGATTGAAATATGCTTTGCAAGATAAAATATTAAAACGGATTCGCTCTCTGTGTTCTAAACACCTTTTCTGGGACTTTTTAACCAGCTCAGAGGTTTCTACAAAAACATTTAGTTCTTGAGTAAGGGATGAGGTCTATGATGCAAGCGTTCCGCTTGTGTCGGGGAGCTTTTACTTAGCCCAAACTAATATTTCCTGTGAATGTATGTAAGTCTTACTTTATGTTTTAAGGTCCATAGCGTGACCAGATAAACTACGACGGCTAATCCCTGAGAATCGGGAGCAACCGTGCGGCAACCTATACGGGCAGCGGCTTTCAGATTAGGGATAAAGCCGCAATCGGCTAAGTGCAGGACACTTACAGTGGATATGATTCAATGTCACCTCTTTCCTTTCTACAGATCTTTTCACTGGGCGGAGCCAGTTTAAAGTCATGCGATGCCAGTAGCCAGTGCCCCGTTAGCACACCCACCAGTTGCCTAGCGTCCTCTCTCTTGGTGGGATAGGAGAAACTTTGTGAGCCTTATGTCATAAGCTCTGCACATAATCCTAGACCCTGTGTTTTAGTCCACATAATCTGCGCATTTCGGATCATGGACTGATCAAGCTACCGTTAAATCGATTGCAGCAAAATTAGCACTTTCTATGTCAACATAGTTTCTGACAGAGCGCCTTCATTGGCAAGCCTGTTGGCCTCCTCGTTGCCCGAGACGCCGGTATGCCACGGAATCGAGTATAGATATCTGTATTATCTGTTCTGTATCTGATTTATCTGTTTATTTACTAGGTTGCTGCTCAGTAGCTCCGCCGCTCTTCTTATGTCCAATACTTTCGCCTGGAAAATGCTGCAGTAGTTCAGCAGCTTATGGGATTTTTTGAGACCGAGCTATTCGCAGACGACTGCCGCTCCAACGCCTTTCTCGATTGTGGCTACGACGTTCGTCGCATACGACAGATCTGGGATCACATAGTCAATTCGAAAAAAACTTGAGCGCCTAGGGCCGATACATGCGCCTGCGATGTTGTCACACAAAGGGGAGGAACCCACAGTTTTACGCCGCTATTGCATTTTTATGAGAAGATGTTTTTCATGGCAGAAATACACTCGGAGGTTTGCCATTGTCTGCCGAGGAGCGACCGCTATTAGAAAAAAACCCTTTTTGGTTTTTATTTTTAGATGTTGGGTTGAACTGGGCTTGAACCCAGGCGCACTGCTAACCACTACACCTTAAATTTTCTTGCATTGGGTATAAATATATATACATACGTAAAAAGTGCGTAAGAAAAAAGTTACCTAAGAAAGTTTAAATGATTTTTTTTTTTTTTTAACAAATCAAATAAAAATGCAATGCCCATGGTTTTATGTCCATTTGACAGCAATGAGCATTTGATTGATTAATCGTTTCTGATTGTGAGTGTGTATTCATTGATGCTGTTGGGCGATGGAATGATGCACACGCGTCTTCCAATTGCATAGCAAGCACAGGTATGTAGTGTGAGCAAATGAAAGCCAGTCAATCAATGAGGCGTCATAGCATGTGAATGCCTCAAGTTGGTCACTTAGTCAGCGAGTCAATCAGCGGACAAAAGCGCCCGCATTATCTATTGTTGGTTTTTGTTTTTAATAAAGAAAAAAGAGCATGCGTCACTTGTAGAAAACATAATTTTCATTTTAAAACTCTGCATGTTAACGGTTTTTGTGCGATGTGTGCCTACTCGCTATCACCTTAAGGAAAATAAGTTTTATTTTTAGAAAGAAATTTTTATCTTGTCTTTATTTTTTTTTTGTAACAACTTCGTGCTTCCAACAGCGCTTTGTGTCTAGTTAAATACTTAATTACGAATTTTGTTTGTATTTTGGTATTTGTTTTCTTCTGCATTTCGGCATTTTTACCATTTTCACATTGTTGCTGCCACACGCGCGCATGCGTGCTGCTTCCAATAATAGGCACCTTATTTTCCAACTGCAGCGCTATGCTCTCCCGCTCTCTACATTTTTTCTTAATATTAATTAGTACAAGTCACCGGAAAGGTGTTAACACCGTTACTGCCTTAAATGATGCACAAATAAATTACTTTATAAACATTGCTTATGGGCTGATTTGATTCGTGAACCAGGTTGCAGTAAGAGTTTGCTTTGCTGTAGGGCTTTAGTTTTTTCGTTTGTATGATGGTTATGTAGTATGTAGTGTGTTGTTTTTGTATGCTTTTAACTAGAACTTGATAGATAATCGAGTAGAGTGGAATGACAGTGTGGGAATAGAAATTAACTGATTGTGAGTGGGAGCTTTCAGTCGGCCATTAGCAACAGTTAATTTCTTTTTAGAACAATGTGTAAGTAATCAATCAATTTCTAGTTTACTTTTACGAACGCTATGGGAATTCCGTTACATGGGAACCGTTAGGTAATGCCACCATTGGGCCACCTACATAGCACATTTTTTTGAACATTCATAATTTTCCTTTCTCCCTCTAATTTAAACCGAGTGCACTTGCGCATAAAAGGGAATTATGAACTTGTTCATCTACCAGTTGGTTATAATGCCTGGATGGAATCGAAGTAGATATGGCTATACATATATATTATTATATCATTAGCTTCAGCTCTATTTAAAATAATTATGTGGCAGGGGTCTAGGACCTGAGACTACCCCCAAGAACTTAATACGCTAGAAGTTTATCTGATTGAGGAAGATCTCATCATAGTTCTGGTTTTACATGGATCACTAGAACGCCTATCGATTACGCCTTTCTCTTCGATCCCACGATGATCTGGTACCTAGCCCAATTTTAGAGTTGAGGGTTGAGATATATGCACTCATTGGTTGACTTAGTTAGTTACTGTTCAACAACTACACCGCCTATTTTATGGCTAAAACTTCTACCAGTAAGCTTTCTTAATAGTTCGATAGCTTAAAGGACTTACTAAGTTCCGCACCTAAATAACACTATTCATAAGACCAGAGCCTCTACCTGCACCTGCCGGAAACTTATGGGACGGAAATGAAGAATTAGACCTAAACTGGCAAGGTGGGAAGTATGATGCCATCTCCAAACCCATTCTCACTTATACTACACCTGTCTGGTGGAAGAAGAAGTCACATCATCCATATTCCAGTGTAGGGTACTAATTTGGAGGCGTCTTTTAAAAATACAGGCGCTTCATATTGCTTTGCTACACACTTCTACACCGAACTTCTTTTCAAATACTAATATTCGTGGAACTTCGTCTCTGACAAGTAGGGCAGGCGGGAGCTGGGATCCTTTTTTCTCACGTTCCTGGATGATATTGCCTTTCCTCTGCCAAAATATCTGCAAAAGTGGCTGAGATGAAGGGTAGAAATATTTATGTGAAGAAGACAAATCAGTCTTCTTATACGAACACACGTTTCTCCCCTTACCTAATGAATCGTAAAATAGCATTGGAAGGCGAATTCTTTATAACAAAGAGTTCGACCATTGGAAGTATAAGATGGTTAAATCTTTTTCTGGCAAAAAGTGGACCGTAGCAGAGAGTTTGTTCTGAAGTTACCTCATCTTCAAGGCAGTTCCGGCATCCCCAGTGGAGTCGCAGGCGATTGTGACCAAACAGGTAACCAGAAATTAGCTGATATCATTTCTATTTTCTAAAACTATATCCTTTCTATTGAAAAGGCAGCCGAAGAGCCTTGCTAGTCTATGGCCTCCCACTGCTTCTACACAATCCAAATTTAAAAACTAAACCTGTTCCAATTCGATCAACTTGTTGAATGGTGAAGAGAGCTTGACATATATATGTATATACATACAAACTTGTATATTATAATCACAAGCGAAAGAAAAATCAATAGCCAAACTTCCTATCTCCGTGAATTAAAATTCGATTCTTAATTGCTACGTACTGCCACTAATCTACAAAAAAAAAATACTAATAAACCTTTAACATCCTTCAGTAAATTGTGAAGTCAATACCCCATTCACCTCCACAAAAATTAAACCAACATTTATACGAATGCTAAGCTAAATCCTTTGCCGTTTTAAACTGATTATTCCAGTGAAACCCCTTAGAAGTAATCACCTACGTATTAAGTGCAATCGCAATAAATAATTTAGTTATTGTAAATAAGCATTTTGCCAACAAAATGAGGCAATTGATGATATCGCCAAATTTTCGACAAACCAAACCGACATAAAATCACTAAAGTCATGCAATATGCTGCAAAAGTAGCTAAGCAGCTGGTAATCACCAACCAATGTGGTGGCTGCTTGTTCCATCAGACCCACAATTGTCATATGGCTTTTCATGTCAATGACAACAATGACAATAGTCGTAAAAAAAACTTTTACCACTTTTATTTGGCATTTGACAACAATTTCGCTATTGTTGCTTGTCGATCAGAGCGCCACCGCATAGGCAACGCGCGAGCCCGCCGTGCCGCATAGACTATGTTGCGGTGACAAACAATGCAATCAATGCAATTTTGTGTGTGTAGCAAGGTGTACGTGCCAGAGTGCGGATAGTGTGGCGGCGACCGATGAGGGGACAGTACACGTATGTACATATGACCGCCAACAATATGCCAAGGTAGTCAGTCCATGGCGAACAACTGATGACAGCAACAAAAGTCAAAGCAATATCGCCACTGACATTGGCATTGGAAATATTTGCAGTCGTTGGTTGCAAAGTGCAGGCGTTGGCATATTTCACTGCTGGTTGGATTTTCAAATGGAAAACTGTACAAGTATGTGATTGAATGCGTACGGTTGGTGGCTGTAAAGGCGTAAAAGACTTTTGTTTTAAAACTCTTTTGGACTCAGCCCCTGCGCTGCGCTCTTGCTACTCATTTCTCTGCATCCTTCACTTTCTCACAATTTACATCTTTAAGATATTCGCCACAGATTCACTTGTAAATTATATTATTACCGTAAACTTGTATTTATGTAGGTACAGCTTACTTTAACGGATAAGCGGAGTTTGAGATTTTTGGGCTAATGCCTTTTCACCATTTTCGACAAAATACATACATATCTCGCAGCCGGCCAGCCGCTTGCCACTCAAGCATTTCAATTCGAGTGAAGGCGGATCACTGTCGCCTGCATTGAGACGAAAATGTCGTAAATTTCGATTGCCAGTGGCATTTCGGCTACCTTGGATAACAGCTTTGGCACAGGCGCAGCTGTGGGCTGAGCGAAAGTTTATGCCTGGCGGAGGCTTTCAGCATACATACATACGTACAAACACATACTTATGTATATGTACAAGAAAGAGTGCTTTTCATTCATTTCGACTAATATGGCTGGCAACAGATTTCTGCCGTTGGGCTAATTTCAATTACGCTGCACTCATGGCGATTTCCGAACCCGAGGCGTAAAACATCTCATTGGTGAACCGTTGGGAAAAGCTGAAGGCTTTTCACATCATCAGTTTAGCCGTAGATAGAGGGATGAATAACTGAAAGAGCTCCACAGGCGCTATAAATAACAACATCCACAGAAGGAGATCGAGGAAGGTCAAATAGTGGTTATGAAAAATGAGCTGCTACCTCCGTATGAATGGCGGTTAGGACCCATCAACACAATACATCCCGGATCCGATGGCAATGTCCGAGTCGCGGATGTCCGCTCGCAGTGAGGCGTACTTACACGTCCGATTATGAAGTTGTGTGTTTTGCCGTCGTCGTAACTAATAAATCCCTTTATTATTATATTACGAGTTGAGGGGCTAACCCGTCATCATATACCAACACTACCTCTTCTTCTACTTCTACCGAAGCCGCATCCCGCGACGAGCAGGCAGAAGTCATACCACACAACGGATTATCCGAAGCCGAACCCTGCGGCAGGAAAGTAGGAGCCATACACATCGGTGTGGTTCGCACACTGGGTGGTATGAAGGCCATAACCGCAACTCGCAGCGTGCTAACAGAAGCCAAACCCCCTGGCGAGTAAAGAGGAGTCATATGCCATAGCAGTCGACACAAGGTCGGAGCATATCCGCAAAGCGACGCTCCGTAAAACATACGGACTATGGCATCGAGACGGCACATTACCAAAAAGAACGAGCAACCGCGATTCAGTCGTTGCCCGACCTTCGACACGCATTCTTAGGAAAATGGTACTGCACAAGTGCATGGCGGCACAGGATGGCTGAATCCCATTTAGCCAAACATCTGTATCCTATTTAGGGACCTTAGGGATAGTTTCCGATACATTGCACAAATCCCTAGTGTGTCAATTTAGTTGTTTACGATCTTTCCAACAAAGCCTTTTGAATTTGTGGATTTCGTTGTTTTGTGCCTTAAATTGAATTATTAAAGTTACTAATTTGAGTGCGAAAGTGTTAATTTTACCTTAAGTAAGTAAAGAATAGATATTTACATTCATTAAACCAAAGGTATAACCAATTGTGTTTTCGTTTAAAAAATTGGTCTAGTAGAGCCACCAAACAAAGCCGTAAAAAATGTATGCTAACCTATTGATATATCGATTCTGTGGTCATATGCGATATATCAAGGCTCAAGAGGTTAACTCAGGATCTCACAATCTGGTGTTCTCAATCCCTCCCTGTCCAACCTTTAGACTCTCAGATACGCCTATGACTCCCCGACGCGACGCTCGTTCACCGGGTTTAAGAACAGTGTTAGACATGCCCATGGCAACTTTCGTGGTGGAAAGCACTTTCGACGGAAAGAACTTCAGCCTAATTCCAAATGGGCATGTTAGCATTTTGCCCGCGCGCTGCTCCAGCAATCGCAGTGGCCAAGTAAACAAAGGTTTGAATTCTCGGGCAACGGAAATTCTCTTTTTTACTTAAATTATTTCTGTTTTTCAACTTTATTTTCTTTTGATTTCTAAATTGTATTGCTTTTAAAAGGAAAATATAAATTTTTTTATTTCATTTCATTTAAAAAAAATTTGTTATGCGCTTTTTAATTCTTTTCTTTTTGAATTGTATTAAATTTTAACTTTTAAATTATTTTGTTTTAAAAATAAAAAATATTTGTTTAGTTTAATTTAATTTTTACAAACGCCTTTGTTTTTTAGTTTTAATTTTTTCGGTTTAATTTAATTTTCTCTTAATATTTTTTAGTTTCATTTAACTTTTAAGAACTTATTGATTATTTCTATTTTTTATTTAAATGGCTTTTCTTTCAAAATTTGTTTCTTTTAATTTTCAGATTTTATTGTTTTCCATTTAATTTTTAGATTTTTTGTCTAGTTTTTCTTTTTTAATTGAGTGCTTAGATTTTATTGTTTTGAAAGGAAATCGGCTTTTTATATTTAATTTTATTTTTAGAAAATATTTTTATTTTTTATTTTTTAATGTTTTTTTTTATTTTTTTTTTAATTTTAGCCACTCTGGTTTTACAAAGAAAAATATACCTATATATGTATGTATCCCCTACTCTTTCTAAAGACAGCAGAGAGCTCTCAAGCTAGTTGCCAGAATTGACAATTGTCTTACGAGAGACCACGGCGTCCTGTGATTTTAGCGCGGAATATCCGAAGTTTCTAGGTGTGCATTTCCAGCTAATTCGCTTGAGAGCCTTTCGCTATTCGCCTTAGTCGATGCTTTATCTACGTAATTTTTGCTTTAGACTTCTTCATTCTGCGTAAACGTTAAGGTTTGTGTTTTTAAAATAGTATTTTAACAAGTCCCTTTTACCTTCGCGCATTAGTCTCATCTCGTTAACGGCGGCTTTTTGGAGACTAATATGCATTCATTGTTGTTGCAAATACTCGTAAATCAGTGCGCGACCAAGTCACTTTGCGTGCCGCGCGCGGTCACCTTGTCAAGCTGCCGGCATGCGCAAACTTAACCAGCTTTACCTGTGACTTCCTTGAAACCATCTCATTTCGCATATTTTATCTTTTCTTTGTTAAAATTTAATTTTTTCCTTCTTTAAATTTACTATTTTTATATTCTCTTCTGCTTATTTTACAAGTCATTTATCGGTTTGGGGCGAGACTAAAATGCTTCGTCTGCGGATTTGCGGATTTTTTGATTATATTGATTAAAAAAAATATTTTTTTTAAATTTTATTAAGTATTTAGGAAACTATTTTGTTTTTTTCCTATTTTCATAATTTTTTTTTTTATATAAAATTTTATTTAATTTCTATTTATTTGAATTACGTTTAGATTTTCAAAACTGATTTTGTATATGTATTTAAATTTTTTTTTGTAATTTAATTTTCTTCCAATTTTAAAAATGTACTGTTTTAAAAACCAAAATATGTTTTTTTATCATAATAATTCAATTTTTTTTATATTTTTATTTATTTTTTAGATTAAACCATCAAAAAAAATTATATCAGTTTAAGAGTTTATTTTATTTATTTTCTATGTTATTTATTTACTTCCTTTTTGTTTAAAGGTTATTTTTATTTTTGTTTTTGTTTAAAATTTTTTTTTTAATTTAATTTAATTTTTATAAATAAATTTTGTTAATATTTTCGGGAGTTAATTTATTTTTTTTTATATAATTAAATTTTTTTAATTTTAAAGTTTTATTGGTTCAAAAAGAAAAATAAATACTTTTGTCTTTCGAAAGACTGTGATGAGTTGAAAGACATTTGCCAGAATTGCCCTGTTAGCCAACGAAATGTGAACTCCCACACACATATTTACATATATGTAACATACACATGTGTAGCAACAGCTGCTGCAGTCGACAACATTTTTCACCCACCATCGGTGGTGGCTGAGCAAAAGTGGAGAAAAGGGCAAACAAAAAGAGGCAAACGTTTTTTGGCTAAAGAAGTACAATTTTCATGCCTGCCAAATAGCCAAATCGGTAGTGAATCAGGCAAGCAGGCGATCAGCCGACCTCGTTGCACCACAACCCAAATACATACGTTTCGCGCATTACATGACAACAACAAAAGGCCAAAAGTTTTGGTCCGGCAGCGAAGCAGCGAAGTTAATCGGTGACACGTCGCGTATAAATGAATACCGAACGAATAGTTCGTTTAAAAACATATCCACACATACAGACACACGCTCATTCCCACTCATAGCCAAGCGTGCACCCTCGTGCTGTGGAAAAATTCGTGCGGCAAACAAAACACCTGATAATGGCGTCCAACCCATCGCAACCCATTCGTACCGCAGCATAGCCATGTATGTACTTACTGTGGCCTGACTAAAATCAGTCTTCGCCTATTTGTGTTACTAAGTGGGACCAAAAACAAAATAATAAAATTAAAAGAAAACAGTCATGGTCTCGCTTCGAAAGCAATAAAAATTAAACCAAACAAATACTTAAGTAGTGTTGCTCGCATTATTATACCCACTCGCAGACACGCTTAGGCAGGCATTTAGCAGCTGTAGTAAAGGTTGTGGCTTATGTGCTCCTCCCAAATGAGCTGTAAAGAATTGC
>NW_016170463.1:0-677 GCF_001687245.7 Rhagoletis zephyria
AAAAAAAATAATAATAGCCTAGTTAAGGCAACATTTTCTTGTTAATTTGAGAAAATTACTTGTAAACTCAATGGGGAAAATGCGGTGTAGCAATGCGACTAAATGAGGAAATCGAGTGGTGCAATGGCATGGCAATGTGCGAAAAGGATGCCAATAAAGGACAAATATACAATACATAGCATATGGTGCATGATGCTGTAGCAGCAGCTTCGCGACGAGTGGGTGTGTTCAAATCAGAGAGTGTTGAGCAAGCGGGGTAGATATCAACGGTTTGGTGTGGCTGATGGTGGTGGCGCTGACAGCGTATTTGGCGAAAGGACGAGTAAGCGCTTTGAGGCTAAAATTAGCATTGCAATTTACTCGTAAAAGCACATAAGCGCAGCAAATGAAACAGCAACAACACCAACAAAATGTGGCAGGCAGGCGCGGAAGGGTTGCTCCTTGCCGCCGTATTGCGAGGCTGCTTGTTAGCCACTGCTGCTGCTGCTGCTGCTGCTGTTCCTGCCGATGTTGCAACGACGGTCATCTCAGCAATTTAGAGAGATTTACGGTTATTGTGCGGTGATTGAGCCAACAAATCGCTTTCAACTGTCGACAGTTGCAGAACGCGCAGCGCGCATTCCAATCCTACCCAAGGATGTTTTAAGGACTTAGTGCTGTGTTAAATGAATATAATT
>NW_016170463.1:6997-15774 GCF_001687245.7 Rhagoletis zephyria
TATTCAGAGGTCGCTCAAAGCGCCCAAAGTTTTCCATGTATTTTATGTGGGGGAAAAAACACTTTTCGTAGAAATGGTATAGAATAGATAAAATTCAAAATTATTCTACCAGAAAATTCCGTTTATCTGCAGGAGATTCCCAATAATAATACCCAATTCTTTATTTAACCATTTTTTCATCGCAACTATAATTTATAGGTCCACCTAATACACCCAAAACCCCAGAAAATTGCAATGGGGCGACCAATAACAAATCGTTAATATTAAAAAATGGTTAAATAAAAAATTGGGTATTATTATCGATAGTCTCCTGAAGAGAACCAGAGTTTTCCGATCGAAAAATATTGATTTCTACGAAAAATTTTATTTTCCCATATAAAAATACATGAAAAACTTTGAGCGGTGTTAGCGACCTCGAAATATTTTTTGATTTCAAAATAAAAAAATAGGGGTATACTTTTTTCGGTATAGAACAATTCTAGGGGGTGAGAGAATTACAATTCCGACTTTACTGTTTTTAGACCACCCTAGTGTACATGTATTAGTTAGGGATGCCAAAATATCAGGAAAATTGGGATCCCGGGATTTCGGGATATTTTCTAGGTAATCCCGGGATCCCGGGATTTATCCCGGGATTCAAATTGAGTCATAAATTTTATGAATACGAGTAAAAATTCAATATCTGAAAGCATTTAAACATACCATTAAATAAAACTATTTAAAATTTACGATAAACTGATTGTAAAACTAGCTAGCTTAGAGTGAAAAGTTGCTAACTTCACTTTTAATGAAAAATCACATTTTGATACAGGAGGCTAGATAAATTAAAATTGCATCGTTTCGAAAAGGGTAAAGGTCCTTGCTTTATGTTTTATCGTTTATATTCAATGAAAGGAAAATTTGATAAGCCAAAAAAAGGTCCGAAAATTCGATAAGGCCAAAAAAGTTCGAAATCTTTTAATAAATATTGAATCCCTCCGATTCGTATGGAGTTTTGCTTTGCTTTAAACAGTGTTGTATTTAAAGTTTTGCGAAAACTTGAAGAAAATGGCTATACGAAGTTTTTTCCTCTCCTGTTCAATTTTTAAATTGGGACTTAGCAACTTTGCAGTCTACGCTAGCGATATTTATTAAATCAGACAAATTTTAATGTAAAACATTTTTTAATTGTATGTATTTAAAAAACCATGTGATTGAGGAACGTATACATTACAAATAATAATGTAAATACCAGGTACTTTTGAAACTGACGATAAAACAAAGATATACAAAAACAATTTCTCTAAACATGTTTATTCTACTCTATAAAGAAATGGCGAATGAATAATTTTTTGCCATTTTTTTCGCAATGTACTAGAAATTTTGAGGGTGTACGAGTCAAACGGATCTCAGAATCGGATTCAGCGGGTCGAAAAACATGTTGGTAGTTGGGTCTGGTTAAAAACACACACCCCTT
Source organism: Rhagoletis zephyria (assembly GCF_001687245.7). Classification (NCBI taxonomy): domain Eukaryota; kingdom Metazoa; phylum Arthropoda; class Insecta; order Diptera; family Tephritidae; genus Rhagoletis; species Rhagoletis zephyria. The sequence continues at coordinate 8,454 of NW_016170463.1, forward strand.
TTTTGCTGGTGTTGTTATTATTGCACTTAAAATGTTTTCGTAAGAGCAGCAAAGCATTCAGCGCAGGAGTCTTCTAAGCTTGACCTGCAGTTTTTACATACAAAACCTACTGATGAAAAACATATTTCGGCATCAACACTTTTAGGCTGAACTGTCAAAAGGTAGACATAATCCATTTGAAGATAATGACCCATATCTCCTCCATTACAAAATATTTGAACTTCTTTTACCAGCACGTCGGTCAAATTATAAGCTGTTCGATTTGAAGAAGTTTTGAGTAGATTGATCTTAAAAATTATCTAACTTTTCCGTTAAACTCTCTGTTTCGTTTACATTAGCGACGGCATGAGTAAATTCATTGAAATCTTCTTCAAAAAAAGCTCAGACTGAAATTTAAAAGTACAGTTTCAAGGTTTTAGTTAAAGGCAGTCAAAACGTCATTTTACAAAAATCATACTTCAAAATTCATAAACAAATTCTTACTATCAATTCGATGTTTCAAAATTTTCGGGATCCCGGGATTATTGCAAGCAAATCTCGGGATTTTCGGGACCTCAAAAACACGGGATTGACATCCCTAGTATTAGTCCTCAAACAGTAATTTTTTCAAAAATAAATATTGCAAATTTTCAAGGACATTTAAGGAATATTTTTTTAAGGACAAAAAAATTTATTCTGTTATAATTAAAAAATTTTTTTTTTTTATATGATACCCTTATTGTTCTCCTACATTGCATTGAATTTTTTAAATAATTTTTTGAAATAATCATATTTTTTAAATGTCAAAGTCCTTTTTAAAAAATTCCTAACGTCAGAGAGAAAATTTAAGTACGCGAATATATTAGTTTTTTTTTTTTGTGTGTAAAAATTACTGTCGCCCGGTGTTATAGATACGAGAGCGATTCTTGCCATTTTAGTCTTTATTCTCTTCTCAAAGTTTAAAGCTCATTTGCTTCCAGTCTGGCAATTTATGTGCGGTGCATGGTATGATGTTTGGTTCTCTGCCCACCGCTTTCATAAAAGGATTTTACGTTTTTTGAAAATCTGTCCTTCAATTTAGAAAGCACACAGCTGTTCTTAAGACACTGGGCAAAAGAGGAATATGCTATTGTTTACCAGCAGTTTTGTAATATCCGAGCGGTACGAACGATTAAGTTGTTTTTGTTGTTTTTTTCACGATTTCTAAGCAACTTCTTTCTAAGAAACTTTTGCAAAAAAAGTCATATGCCTAATGTACATATGTATATATGTAGGCGTATACATACATATATACATACTATATATAGATATATAAATATGTAAGAGTGTTTATAAGAATTTCAAGGGAAAACGAATTTCAGAAGTGATCAAAGTACTCAAATACAAATATAAACAAATTTAACAACAGGTAAGTGTGGTAGATAAACACCCACATAAATCCATATGTATGTAAGTGTGTGTAAAGCCGCTTATTGTTCAAATTGCGTAGCACTTTCTTGGCTTTGAGAGGATTTTGTTTTTATTTAAAATCTAAATAAGTTATAGCATTCGCAAGCGCACGCGGATTATATTCAAGATTTCCTTATTGCAGATTCGAATATATTATTCCGAAAAGAGTTCCATATTTCCCATCACAGATTCTTAATTATAAACAGTTTAATGGGTTTACATAATATAAATTGTTGGCTTGATGACGCTGGTTTGAGTTCTCAAAATACATCATATATATTTATGTATATATGTAAAATTTTGGATGCACACATAGAAACACATTTGAGTTTTTACGCTTAAGTGGGCGAATTCTGGTGTTCATTCCCAGCGGTAATTTAAAGGAAATTCTTTTGCGTAGCTTCATATAATTTTAATGTTATTTAAAATTTATTGAATGCGTTATTTGCTGCCGATAAGCAGATATATGTACCACGTATGCACAATGAAAATTAAAACGAAAAGAGAAAGACAGCTGATTTAAAATTTGGACTGGTGTGCACGTGTTCCACGTTCATATATGTAATAGAAAATAATTCTATATAGCAACGTAAATAGTTGTAAAAGTTTTGCAAAATGTGTGCAAAAATTGCTAGATCGTTGCACAGACCTAGCTTTTTACAAATACATGCCACAGCTACTAATAGGAATTATGCTTGGTATTTATTTAGAACCGTTAATAGCAGTCAAAGCAATGACTGATTGTTTATTGTTGCCACTGTCTTACTCCCAAAATAATCATAATTAGAAAGAAAAAAATTCAAAAGAAAACACTAAACTTGCGCAAGTTGAATTTATGCCGGAAAACTAGAACAAGAAAATATGTATGAACTCAACATACAACACTTTCTACGTACAATCATTTGAATACCAATCCATGTGCATTTTTGTAATTCGGCTGTATTGCAACTGTTCACAGCTGTAATTTATGTACATAGTAGCTGCATTTATTGCAGAAAATTTTTTAGTTTTGTGCGCCCACAACGTGAGCGTGGGAATCAAATATACACAAGCGCTAATTTACATATGTATGTACATTAGGGTGGTCCAAAATAAGTAAAGACAGAATTTTAATGCTCTCACCCCCAAGGATTGTTCTATATCGATACAAATGTACCCACATTTTTTATATTGAAATCAAAAAATATTTAGAGGTCGCTAAAAGACTCAAAGTTTTCCATGTATTTTATATGAGAACAACACTTTTCGTACAAATGGTATAGAATTCTCGAAAATTTAAATTTTTTTTGCGATCAGAAAACTCTGGTGCTATTCAGCATAGTACCAGTAACAATACCCAAGTGTTTACTTTACCATTTTTTAATTCTAAAGATTTTTTACTGAGCCCTCCATTGCATATTCTGGCATTTTCTGGGGGTTTTGGCGGACCTACAAAGTATAGTTACCACGAAAAAATGGTTAAACAAATAATCGGGTATTATTATTGGAAATCTCCTAAAGATAAACAGAGGTTTTCGATCGAAAAATATTGATTTCCAAGAATTCTATACCATTTCTACCAAAAGTGTTTTTCTCATATAAAATACATGGAAAACTTTGAGCCCTTTGAGCGACCTCTAAATATTTTTTGATTTCAAAATAAAAAATAGGGGTATATTTTTTTTCAGTATTGAACAATGCTAGGATGTGAGAGCATAAAAATTCCGACTTTAGTTTTTCACATGCATTTTTGGGCCACTCTAACGTGCATACATATATATGTAGAGGCAAAAGTATATAAAAATTTAGGCATATAAATATGTATATAAACTGGCAAGTCTTGCATGTCTGAAAATACGAAACGTATAATTCCGTCATGATTTTTATTTAGCTTTCGTTGTCTTTGAATATGAAAACATAGTATTTTAAAAAAGACTGAATGGATGTTTAAAGGCAAAAATAAAATATCCGTTGGAATTAGCACGACGATTTATAGAGGAATTCTGAAAATTTTCTGTACATGCTAGTCAAGTAATTAATAAGAAAGCTTATTATGCATACCTTAGTTATAAGCAAGTATTGTATGAGTCATGCTTGCTAATGAGCAAGTATTTCAATTACTGATGCCGCTTTTAGATGGTCGAAAGTTCTTATTTAAACTGAAAATTAAAAATAAGAATCACAATGGCTTTTACGTGACAATTCTAGCAACTCTGTTTATCAAATCCCCACAGTTTTTCAAGAGTAGTAATCTTTTATGAGACACTATTGTATGCATTTTTTGAGAAGCTCGGCCAAACACTAACATATGTGTAAGCGCCAATCTATTATTATTGTATGAATTTTTGTAATACAGAAGTTGCATTTTTTTTATAAGCGAGCGACAAAAGAACGCTCAACTCGGGTAAAATTTCCTTTTAGTTACTTAAGCAACCCTGCTGGGTTCTGGCAAGAAACATGTGAAACCAAACTTAACTCATATTAAAGAGATTGCCAAAACAACTACACACAAATATAAACAAATTTTCCCCGAAATTGCAACTGGAAATTTCAACCAATTATAAAACCTCAACAACTCTCGTCATACAATTGTGTATTTGGTTTTAAAACTGGTCCAGTAGAACCACCAAACGAGGACGCACAAAATTTATGTTAGCCATTAATATATGAATCTATGCGCATATACATTTTCTATAGATAAGCTCAAATACTTAAACAAAAGCGCAAAATTTTAAATTTTAAAGAGTATCTTTTCCGCCCCGCCGAATTTCCTTCACTTAAAATCTATAAGTAGAAAACGTCAAAATAAAAATTATTTATACACAGATATACATATATGTACTTATGTACTACGTAATTTATTAATTCAAAAATTTGCCAGACGGTTTAATAAAATGCGCGGCTGCTTTTGAGGTGCCCAGCGACGTTCAAGCACATACTAAGTAGCACCAAGCAAATGCGCGAAGTTGAGAGGGGCATAGCGCCAAGTTTAAAACTGATTTTTTTCGATCATATGTATGTATTTATAACTGGATCATTATGTCCGATGTTAAAAGGCAATAAGGGAGGGGACTTAATGAACTTAAACCAAAACTTATTGGTTTTTAGCCTCGGTGATGACATATACTAGCAATTAGTTTTCTCATTGCCAGGGCCTGTGTTAACTGCAGCGATCAAAGCGACTCAAGCACTTATGCAGGTTTTGCTTCTTCAATCACTTTGCAGAGATAACTACCGAAATAGATACATAGCCGTAGTCCTTGCGACCAGTTACAAGTTTTATCGAAGCAACAAGATTTAAGGAATAAGTAGTGCTATATGAATTTAATAATGTATAAGTCTGCTTGCTTTAGTAGGCGCCCTTATAAAGGTAGTAGATAGGGAAGGTATGCAAAAATGCTAATTTCCTTTGTTAAAGTCAAAGTGCTGTTTTTTAAATATGTTGTTCTGACTTTAACCGGTCACGTTGGTCAAAGTCGACAAATCGGGACTCCAACTGTAACGAATAAGCAACGCAATCCACTCCCTTTAATCTGGCTGGAATCCACCCGCTGGACAAAGAAAATAATTCACCGCACACTGGTTTCCAGATGACTATTTTACTTTATTCTCTCAGGTCTTTTTGTTCACGGCTAAAGGATTCCAATTCGATTTACAATAAATTACAGCTAGTGTCAACCTAAAACTATAGAGGCACAATTCAGAACCGAGTTTGCATGATAAATACCGCGGCACACAATACTTACGGCGTTATACAGCCTTTTCAAGTTCGCAAAAGTTCGTACAGTGAAATTATCGTATTTCGAATCAAATGTGACTGCTTTACAAGGAATTCAATTTATCCTTTTAATATCTATTATTTGAACAGAGCGTTTCTCTAATCGCTGTTGTTCGGCCGGTGGTTCGCATTGAAAAGGCAGAGTCGCCTTACACGATTCTAGAGCAAGCTTAATTGGATTTGTTTATGTGTTTATGTTCGAATTCATGCATAAACGGTATTGTGAACGCGCTCTTTCGATTTCGACAATTCACAATTCATGTTCTGTGGTTTTATGGCAAAATTAACAGAACATAGCTCTCCCCCACAGCGTTCATCCCGGTTCGAATGCAGATGAGTGACGGGCATGAACATGATCTCGAGCGTTTCCGGAGAGGACAAAGAGAGGAAGCAATCACCACCATCTTGTCATCCAGCTGTACGTTCAAAGCGATATTCGATATTGAACGACTATCGTGTTTCCGAGTTATACTAGTAGAGCTGATTAATGGGGCATACACCTGAGACCGGGCGTGTTTTCCGGTAGGGATGGATGTACGTAGTTGTTTTGATTCCGCGTTTTCATGCGCGCGATATGTTCTCACTAAAGTGTTTTCTTAACCAATTTGTTTAAAAAAAAATTTTTTTATTCAGAGGGATTTCGAGGTTGTTTTGAATCGAAATTTGTAGCCAAATGAATTCCATTACCAGTTTCGAGAAGGTCGTAACTCGGGTTTTAAGAACAGCTTCGAATATTTTGGTCCGATTTCATCGAGTTTTGATAAGGTCAGAATGGTAGATACCAATTCGTTTATTTTTCGAGTCAACGAGTTCATACATATCCGCACCAACCTGGCGACTGATATATGCGCGTTTGTTGTCGGGAGCCAATTTGGCAGCGTAATGTACTTTCGCTGAAGATAATTTATTATTGGGAATATAAACCTCGTCACCAATTTTAAAGTAACGCTTTCGAGACCGAGTTAGAGTACGTTCTTGGGATTTTTGATAAGTTTGGAACTGTTTGTCTCTGACTTCGTCATGTAACAATTTCTTTGTTTCCGGATCTTGCGTTAAAAATGGATTGACATCTAAAAGAAGTTTGTGTTCACGGCCGTCTCCGACGAATTCTCTCCCGAAGTGAAGATAATAGGGAGAATACTCAGTCGTCGTGTGAGGAGTAGTGTTATTGTCCAGCAAAATTCGGAAAAGAAAGCTTTCCCAATTCGAGTGTTCAGGGACATTAACAAGACGGGCTTTGAGGCCGGTTTTGATACTTTTGTTGGTAGCCTCCACTTGGTTTGCTTTTGGGTGGTACAAGGGAGTGAACATATGACGGATGTGGTAATCACGACAAAATGACCTGAAAGCATTACTTTCAAATTGCTTTCCGTTATCGGAAATTAATAGTTCGGGGACACCGTTGATTTTGAAAACCTCATTTCGGAGAAATTCGGCTGCAGCCATGGAATTTGCATTTCTCATGGGCTTGGCCCAGAGATATCGAGAATAACAATCGATTACGACGAAGACCCATTGACTACGATTCTTCGAGAGGGGAAGTTTTCCAATGAAATCGATAGAAAGTTGACGACCCGGTCGAATGGGCTCTCGATATTCACCATGCGGTGTTCTAGTATTTTCGTTGCTGGTTTTAATCAAGGGGCAAATTTCACATTTTCGAATGTGTTGATACACCGATTCGTGCATATGTGGCCAGTAATACGATTGGGCCATTCGGTGATACGTTTTCCAAACTCCAGTGTGCGAACAATTATCATGATTTTCTTCGAGCACTTTTTGGCGGTCTTCCAGTGGCACGCATAACGTCCATAATTTTTCGGCGCTGTAGTTCGAAAATTTCAACCGATGATAAAGGAGGCCGTTTTCGACTTTATAACGATCAAGGGGTTTTTTGGAAGCTAAATCCAACATTTTCGAGTACCAGGAGTCATGTGTTTCATTTGGATTAATATCAATCAGAGCTACTGCTCGTGAAAGAGCATCAGGTAACTCCATGTGCTTGCCGGGTTTATGGATGATATCCATTTGAAATCGTTGGAGACGAATGGCCCAGCGGCTAAGGCGGCCCGTGGGATCTTTCATCGTCCACAACCATCTTAAAGCAGAGTGGTCGGTAACGACAGTAAAGCGAAC
>NW_016170464.1:0-5068 GCF_001687245.7 Rhagoletis zephyria
CCGCCTAAATCGCCGTTGTGGCAAAAATGAGATTTGGTAACCCTGAAATGGGAATGCAATACCGTTTTCAGCCAAGAAACGATTAACAACTACGGTTGAAGTAAATTATGCATCGCAATGTAAGTGAGCGAATAATGTGTAGATTTAAAGCCACACACAAAACAAAAAGAAAAAAAGTATGTTTTTTCACGTGCTCACGTTCAAAACCTGTGGCACGAACTTTATTTTTTATTTTTATTTAGTTTTCTATTTATAGTTTCGTAAAGCTTACTTTCGTATGACATCGCTGTGGAGAAAAAGTACGGTTCGGTTATTTGTGCAATAATTTTGGGTTATTTTATCAAAACGCGTGACCCGAATCGAAAAACTTTAACATACTACCTAAACCACAATCCGTCCGTACGCCTGAATACTTTAATATTTCCACTTGAAACGTGCATATACATACATACATACATCAGGCCCGCCGCAGGGGCGGAGGTTTTGGGGGGTGAAAATGAAATCCGTGAAGGGAAACCAATAAATATATAAAAAAAACTGCAGTCAAATATTGAGTTTGAAAAAATATTATAAGTAGTATGCATTGGATTTTGACCCCTTAAAGTGTGTTTGCATTGTTCAACTTTGCATTCAACTTTTGGTTGAATGGCCTTTCAACTAATCGCTTTCAACAAAGTTGGTCGCCAGCCAACATTTAGCCATTCAACTTTTTTTTCGTGCAACCCTGCGTTGAGTTGAACGCAATTGTTGAACGCAAAGTTGAATAATGCAAACACTGCTTTACGATGAAAGGATTGATTGCGTACGTTTTATGTCAAGTTCTATATTTGCACATTAATCGATTTTGTACCACAGTATACATCAGACATGGGCACTTTTTTGCCCGCGCAGTAGCGAAAGTGCGAGTGCGTNTATGTCAAGTTCTATATTTGCACATTAATCGATTTTGTACCACAGTATACATCAGACATGGGCACTTTTTTGCCCGCGCAGTAGCGAAAGTGCGAGTGCGTGCTGGAGAAAGGGAAAAACAGTTTACGGGAGGAAGGGTATGAAAAGTTGCGAAAAAATTATTTATATCCCACCCACATCATCTTCATCTCAGTACGGCTGCGGTGATACTGACTTTTGGGTCTGATTATGCATACTTCGCATAACTTAGCACAACTTCGCATAAACTTCAAAGTGTAATTTCGTATGTACTTTGTATGTGTTTCGTATGTATTCCATTACCCAGAAATTAGCAGAACTTTTAAAAACTTGGCGATCTGTTGAATTTAGATTTTGCTTCACATTTTCTTAAGTTACACTTTTAGTGCACTGGTACAAATGGTTGTGCGAAGTTATGCGAAGTATGCATAATCAGACCCTTTGTGTACCAAACAAAGAGCATACATTTTCCTCATATAAGGAGCTTTTGACATTTTTGATACTTCACAGCCTGTTGCCTCACTCTTTCCTCAAGAAATAATGGAACGGGCATATATTTCTGTTGCAAACCTGGGTTGCCTTGTGCTCTTTTTTCACAAAAAACTTTAGAAACCCGTAGTAAAAAGCGTAGCAAATTTCTGCCCGAAGGAAATTTGACTTAAGAAAATTTCTTAGCCATTTCTTGTACGTCATTTTGTATGGAATTTTAGCATTTCTTGAGAACTGCAAACAGGCCTATACACAATAAGCCATCGTTCGGACTTCGCTCCGATAGGAGTAGATTTGTCGAAAAAATTTGAAACCTAGTCCTCTACTTCGCTCAACTGAAAATCTGCTCCGTTTTGTTGCATCAACAAATTTACTCTTCAAATAGAAAGGAGGTGGGGTTTTTAATAGCAAACTAAAAGTTATATTTTACCTTTTTATCGACACGATTGTTACATTGGTGATCTACAACAACTTTGCAAATACACTTGNCTCCGTTTTGTTGCATCAACAAATTTACTCTTCAAATAGAAAGGGGGTGGGGTTTTTAATAGCAAACTAAAAGTTATATCTTACCTTTTTATCGACACGATTGTTACATTGGTGATCTACAGCAACTTTGCAAATACACTTGAATTCGTGAATAGGCCCTCACAGTCGCCCGATTTGAACCCGATCGAAAAATATTGCTCTGTCTAAAGTTCTGTGATTGCGTTGTAGCCCATCGATGTAACAATTGTCCCGGTAAAGAAAGAATGAAATAACTTTATTAATTTTAACCAAGGCATTTTAACTTTAATGATAATTGCTTGCTGGATTAAGGCGCCTTTACACGGGTCGATTTTCTAGTAGATTTTTGTCGTTCAACCAAAATCGACCCGTGTAAATGACATCTCAACCACTAGCTGGTCGATTTTCCAGTCTACAGATATCGACCCTTATAAGGCCGCTTTAGCTCCTTATTTGTACAAGGATACGAGGAGAAATGAATTGTTTTTTATAAAGATAAGAAATGCACATATACTACGAATACTTGATATTTACCTCCATTTTGGTAGTCCGAACCCAGCAAAGAGCGCTCGGTGAAGGTCAGCTAGTGATCAAATTTGCCAACAGGGCTGCCAAACATACATAGCTATGAAGTGCCATATTGAGGATAAAAAAGTGCTAAAACGTGCCAAATAGAAAATTAAAAGTGCCAAAAAAGGTGTTGTTGTTGTTGTAGCGGCTACTAAGCCCCGTTCGGGACGGTTCATCCATCATCGTTGTCTATTTCAGCTAAGGGGAGGCCCAGGAAGTGTGGGACTTCCACAGGGGCTGTCCATAGGGACAAGGGCGTTAGCTGAGTGGGATTCTCAGGGCATGTGAAGAGGTGCCGGGAGTCATGTGGCGACTCTCCACATGCCGGGCATTGGTTGGGCACATCCTCGTTGATTCTGCTCAGGTAGCTGTTGAGCCTGCTGCAATAGCCAGAGCGAAGTTGGGCTATTGATATGCGGGTCTCCCGAGGCAGACAAAGTTCTGTCCCGTCTACGTCCGGTCGTTGTGTGCCTAGAACGGCATTCACAGGGCGGGAGTCTACATAACTTGAGACTGATTCCCTGTGAATGCCGTTGAGGGCCTGTCGGTAGGTTGTCGGGTCCAGAGGTTGTTTAATATACCTCTGGACTTAGTCTGTCAGTTCGTAAAGATGCCTCCTGACGTGCCGTGGCGAGGGCTCTTCCGCGAGCATTTGCCCGTTGGGATGGCCACGTCTGTAGCTCCCAGCGAGGATCTGCTTGCAAAGCATTAAGTTATGCTCCTTTACCGGGAGCATCTGGGCCTCGTCATGAAGGTGATGTAGAGGCGTCATCAGGAGGCATCCTGTCGCGGTACGTAATGCCGTGTTTTGGCAGGTCTGCAGCTTCATCCACTGCGTCCTGCTAGTCTTGCCTTGTATGTTGCCAACAACGTTTCTTTATCTTTGCCCCAAGTGCTGCCGGCCAGCGACTTGAGGACATTGTTGCGGCTCTGTACTTTGTTGACAATTGCGGTTGTATGCGCCGAGAAGGAGAGCAGACTGTCGAAGGTAACTCCGAGGATTTTCGGGTTATTCAGTCCGTTACAGTTAAATTGTAGCACCTTTGTGTGCCTTGGGAGACCGACTGTGATGTGTGGTGTTAAAGAGTTGTGTTGCCTGCCGGCCCCCTGCTGTACGTGCTGCAGAAGGGGGTGCTGCCTTGTGGTGGTGGTTGGCGGCGTCGCGGGGGAGGGATGCGACGGTGCAGCACAGCAGGGGCCCACATAGTCACTCATCCAATCACGCGTATTGCGAAGCCCTGAGCATGCCCTAAAGTGGCACCAGCCAAGGCAAGAGTTGCACTTGACTGATGGCACGTTACGGTATATTCTTGACTGACAGACAGAGCAGATTGTCGGAGGGACTAGGAGTTGCCGGCGGCGGTGTGGGTGCTAATGTGTTTGTTTGTGTGTCTATTGCTGTGTTGTGTTGGGGTGTGGGTGTGTTGATTGTGTGCTGCACAGGCGGGTGGTGGTTTGCCGTGGAGGCGGTCCGGTTCGCACAGCATGGGGCCACGAACGACGTGGTCCATTGCCGGTGCGTACGTAGGCCCGAGCAGTTTCGAAGGTGACTCCACCCGTCACAGGCATTGCACCTGACCGAAGTGGAGTTTGTATGCAGTCGTCTCTGGCATACGCAGCAGGTGTAGATTTCTGGCCCTGGGTTTGACTCTATGCCAGCCCTGAGCAGAAGGGTGCGGAGAAGGTGTAGCCCTGGGATCGAGCAACGTTTGATGGATTTCGCCGACCTAAACGGGGTTAGATCGCCGAAACAACAGCCCTTGGTCGGGTAAAACCCGAGTCATTCCGGTACTTAGAACCGGCTGTCGCGGGAAAGGTGTCGATTCTCTTTAGTTCATCCCATTAGCATTAAAATTAGACAAAGGGAAAGGTGTCGATTCTCTTTAGTTCTTCCCATTAGCATTAAAATTAGACAAATTAAAACAAAAGCCCAATTACAAAGTAAGATAAACCAGTTGTATACACTATAGAAATTAGAAAATTTTAGTTGAGAAAAAGAAGTACACGCAAAGGATTTCACAAAAATGTATTTAAATTTGGCTTTTTTTCAAAAGTGCCATTTTGGCACTGCAAAATTGAAAAATTCAGTGCCATTTCAAGTAAAATAGTGCCAAAAATGGCACGGTTTGAGCCAATTTGGCAGCCCTGATCGCCAAGTTTTTTATTTAAAAAAGCACCAAAATACTGAAAATAGCGCAATTTTCCCCAAAAAAAAAAACACCAATTTTGTGTTGCTGTGTTTAATGGTATTTTCGCATATAATGCTGTATGTTCAAATATTTTAAGTAATCACACAATGAAACTTGTAAATATTTCCAACTATGCGCAGTTAATCAATTTAATAGATTTAATTTGCAAAATGTTTTTTTATTCGTAAAACAATTTCCAAAACATGGTTTTTCTAGAGGCTTTATTTTCATGCAATTGCTTACTTTTGTACAAATGCGCACACCCAGCTAATTAGCAGAATATTCTATGGATTCCGTGATAGAGACTGTGTGAAAATATTGCGTTTGGATTATCTTGGAGCATATTATCCAGAGGAGAAGCTCGGCCAAACACTAACATATGT
>NW_016170464.1:6366-8429 GCF_001687245.7 Rhagoletis zephyria
ATCACGTTTTTATTATAAAATTGCCTTGAAAAGGGCACCAAAGAACAAAACAAGCGCTAAACTAAACAATTTTCGCCTTTTATTCCCTAAACGCACTTAATTTCTTGCGAAAGGCACAAAGTTGGCAACAGTTATATCGATGTCAAATTTGCTCATATGCACATAGTTGCCAACTTGGTGCTTTAAGCACTAGATTTAGTGCTTTTTGAAAATTAAAACGCAAAAAAAAATTATTTAGTGCCTAGTGCTTTTTTCTGAACTAAAATTACTTCGAGATAGTTAAAACCTGAAATAATTTGGAATATTTAAGGTTGTGGCAGCACTGAATTTACTAAAATCTACAAATTTAAATGGACTAAAATACAACCATGATTGATAAAAAGCTGAAGTTGCAAACCCACCTTGTTAAATTCTATTCGCGTTGAAAATGCTAGTACGCAAGTAAGTAAAGTATTTGTTTTTTTCTTTTCTAATTATTTGTACAAAGTTTTTTTTTTTTTACCATACATCGTTTCTTGGTGCTGAAGCCAAATCAGACCTCACAATAGCTATAGCACTAGAATTTTGAGATATCCTAACCTCAAAGTGCCAAAAACACGGTTTTTAGCGATATTTGAAGTTATATAATGAAAACATCAAATTATTTGCTCATTTCTAATTAGGGCATCATTTTCGTTTGATGCGATTCGATTTTTCTTTCTCGAGATATACCAGTTTTAATGTGCAGTATTTCGGTATTATGTTATGAAAAAAGCATCCCTTGACTCAAAAAAATTTGGTGCTTTTAGTATGGTAAAACGCTTTTTTTCCAAGTTTTTGGTGCTTTTTGCAAATCAAAAGATGACAACACTGCATATACAAGCATCGACAGAGAGTGAGCGCCTGCTTAAAGAGCGTAAGCATCACATGCAAACAGTGTTGCCACTTGAAAATATTTTTAGGTACCAAAACGCCTACCAAATCAGTTTCTAAACTACCAAAAATTTTTCATCATTAAAACAAGATTTCTCGAGTTTGGTGGGCTTTTAACTACACAAATTAGCAGTAAAAATTAAAATAACCATTCACACCAATCTTTAAGATTAAACAAAAGAAATTCGGGCCTTTAAATAAAAAAATTAACGTATTGTATAAAAAACGTTTGTAAAATGTGAGATTGATTAAATTCATATAAAAAATTTTTTTATGTGTGCGAAAAAACAAAAGCAGACATTTTATGCATTTCAATCAAAAATTTCATAACTTGATTCAATTTGCATACACTCGCCCTTTTTTACCAATACACTCACTCTTTGCAAATTGCCTATCACCAATTTCTCTTTCAAGACGATAGGTAATTTCTCGTTAATTTGTACAGCTAATCGGTCGTAGCTTTGGGAAGTGAGTTTTTGTTTGCAGAAAGTTGTCTGCTTAATAAAATATAGGAAAAATAAAGAAATCTTATACGTGTAAGCAAAGTGAAAGCAGTGTTTTGAACGCGTAAACGCAAATTAAGCGAACAAATTTTAATGTTCAATTTGGTTGTATTTTCAAAACATTTTTGCCTACCAAAAGCTTCATCAAACCAACCAAGCTACCAACGGAGAATAAAGCTACCAATTTTGGTCCAATTGGACCAAAACGGCAACGCTGCATGCAAATATATGCGAGAGCGTAACAAAGCAAACGCAAATTCATTCAAACGCAGTGTTGCCAACTTTTGATTTTCAAAAAGCACCAAAAACTTGGAAAAAAGGCGTTTTACCAAACTAAAAGCACCATTTTTTTTAATCAAAGGATGTTTTTTTCATAACAGTTTGTATTTAACAAAAGCAAAGAATTAACAATATTTACAAGAATACATACATAAATCAATACACAAAACGTTTTCGCTCATAACGACTGAATAGCCTCTATACATGCTATGATACCTCATGCTTACGACGTATTACCGAAGTACTATTAAAACTACTATATCTCGAGAAAGAAATATCGAATCGCAACACACGAAAATAATGCCCTAAGTTTAAATGAGCAAAAAATTTGATGTTTTCATTATATAACCTCAAATATCGCAAAAACCC
>NW_016170464.1:11815-15773 GCF_001687245.7 Rhagoletis zephyria
TATATCTGGAAAATTTAAAACCTAAATTTAACGATGGGTCAGCTAGGTTTACGTAAACCCAGCTGACCCACACATTTTTGCGAATTTCTCGGAAACCAAAGGAACACCTAAATTAATTTTGGAGGCCCTAATTAACACCTAAAATACACCTAATTGCTAGCTAATTTTTATTGATTTTTGGCGACTTGGGTCAGCTAGGTTTATGGACGTGAGAGTGAGCCTTTTTACTCCAGAATGCGTGTGCAGTGGCTCTCATTGCTATACGTGTATTAGTAAGATTTGTTGCCCCCTTCCCGTTTGCCCATGATTTTCCCCTGATCTAGCCCGCGAAATGGACTCGCTTGCCCATACGGGCAAAAAAGCCCATACGGGCAAAAGTGCCCATGTCTGGTATACAGTAATCCAGATAGACAAAACAAAAAATGGAAATTTACATAATAATATGCCGAGGTTCGTTTTCTGAAGGGGGCGTAAACCTACCCTTTGATATCAATTATTTTGGGGTAGCAAATTTAAAATCGACCAAAATGNTACCCTTTGATATCAATTATTTTGGGGTAGCAAATTTAAAATCGACCAAAATGCAAAAAATAATCTAAATGTTTTATTTTCTCAAATAAATTGCTAAAAATGTTATCTTAATCTAAATTATGTATTCAAATCGATGTGTCCATTGAAACATATAATTTTTCGAATACGGAATAAACTGTAAAAGAATGATCATATCCTTTGTATTCGAAAAAAAAAAAAAAAAATATGAGAGATGATAAAAACGTATCAACTTGGTACCAACTTTGGATACAATAAGCAACTGTATTCGTCTGATTGCCTCGTTGTTTAATTGTTGTTAAGATTTCTATCGGTTGTGGGGCACACACCTGTGCTTTTTTAAGAAGTTTTACTTCTATCACGTGTACGGTGTTGCACTCGTGCTATTCAACTAATGATTTTTTCTCAAGTAGGTTTGCTCAGTGGCAATTTATACATTTTATGTAAGTAGTAGCGGCACATTGGGTGAACTAAATGCATTCATACATACATATTTATGTACAACTGAAATCTTAGCTGCCGTTGAGTGTAGACGTGTTTTCGGTTGCTCTCTTAATCTGCTTTGTTTTCTTATCGTGTCAAACACATACATGCGTACATATTTTAAATATGGACTTTTGCGGAAAGTGCATTCAAATGTTTGCAAGGAATGATTCCTCAGTTGTGCCCTGCAGTGGTTTTTGTAAAAAACGCTTTCATAGGGCCTGTTGTGAAGGTTCTATCACGGAGTATGACGTGAGGTTGTTTTCAACCAACAGGCATATTCGCTACCTGTGTCGTGACTGTGTTGATACTCCGGATAGAATTTGCGAAGCCTTTGAATCGATTAGTGTCACTCAGAAGATGGGCTTAGAATCAATCAGCCAACGGCTTATCAGCAGCCAACTCCATTCGGCGCAGAGAAGGCAAGAAAGTTTTGTTTATGTTGGCGTCGTGCACAGCAGAGGTATTGGTAGACTGCTCGGTAGCGAGAGCATCAACGACAGCAGTGTCTGTGGAAGCAGTTAAATATGTCGAGCAAATCGCGTTCAAGAGCGATTTTTCGAGGTTAGTGACCTTAGACCTTGAGCGCGTAGTTCTCAAATTTTCATTAATTTTTGCATCACTGTTGTTGGCAAAGTTGTTAGCAACAGTTTTGTTGACTAGTTTGGAAGTTGAAGAATTTGAAGAATTTACAGGATTTTTCAGATCACGAGCGATTTTGCCAATTGAATTTCGTTTAGAGAGCACTATGCATTTTCCAGTTTAGCTAAACATGACGAGATGGGCACACAGCAGCAGGCATCACATTTAAATATAAGGTTTTTGTTAGATTTTAAGAGTTTTAAACCTGCGGAATTTAGTTTTGCACATTTCGAATGAAAATGTTGTGTACAAAGACCGCAAGAAACTACATCGCCTCCAGCACACTGCGAGCCGCAATTAGCACAAAACGACGTCGCGAAAGTATGAAAATAAAAAGTGAAAACGACGGAGCTAAGTTAAAACACGTCCGCACTCGTCAGCAGTTGAACTGATTTTCTAATGCATCTCAGGTTGATTGTATGTACACAGACTTTTCGAAGGCTTTCGACAAGGTATCGCATAGAATTTTAGTCGCGAAAGTCGAACGCCTAGGTTTTTAAACCGGCTTAAGTCGTATTTGTGTTGCAGGTGTTGCGTTGTTACGGTAGACCATTTTTCGTCTAATATATTCGTTGCGACCTCGGGCGTGCCTCAAGGTAGTATTCTCAGGCCAATGCTTTTTGTTTTGTTTATAAATGGCATTAGCTCATGCTTCTCTTTTTCAAATTATATGTTATACGCCGACGATTTGAAAATATTCTCGAACATAACGAGCACTTCCGACATGCTCAAACTTCAAACAGAGCTTGACACCCTGCACGCTTGGGCCTTCAATCGCGCCTTTCTCTTAATGACAATAAATGTTTTCGTGTTACTTTCTCTAAATCCCCAAATGTGTTTGTTACCTCGTATCGTATCTCAGGCAGCGCGCTGCAGCTTATCAGAGAAATTAAGGACCTTGGTGTTTTATTTGACACTAAGCTCTCCTTTAATGGCCACATCGATTTCATAATTTCTAAGTCATATGCTATGCTTGGCTTCGTCAGGAGGAATAGTGCTGAGTTCTCTAATCCATATCCCTTAAAACGGTTATATACCTCGTTCGTGCGCTCTCATCTGGAGTATGCTGCTTTTATCTGGCGTCCGTCCCATCAAATTAAGATTGATAGGTTCGAGCGCGTTCAAAAGGTGTTCCTTAAATACGCTTTACGCTCCTTACGTTTCTCTGACCCGCTTCCTATAGTGATCGCTCATTGCTGATTAGTTTAAAATCGTTGGAAAAAAGTAGGTCTGTCCTTTTCCTAACTTTTGTGTTGGGCATTATTCAAGGAACTGTTGACTGTCCTTAGCTCTTGGAACGTATTCACTTTAATGTTCCGCAAAGATCCCTTCGGTTCTGCTATATCTGCGTTTTACTGTAGTTAATAATAAATTCAATATAATCTCTAATTTTATCGATAACGGTTTTTCGATACCAAACTCATCATTTGTGAATATTTTAAACTCAATTACTTAAATTAAGCAGTTAAATCAAATACTTTTTAACCTTCCCATAGCCTGTAAGAATTTATTGTTCATAGACTATAATAATAAATAAATAAAAAATTGCCGATTGCTAAACTGCTGCAGAAGATAATTCTATCACGTACCGGAATGACTCGGGTTTTACCCGACCAAGGGCTGTGGTTTCGGCCATCTAAGCCCGTTTAGGTCGGCGAAATCCATTAAACGTTGTTCGATACTGGGGCTACATCTGCTCCGTACCCTTCTGCTCAGGGCTGGCATAGAGTCCAACCCAGAGCCAGAAATATACACCTGCTGCGTATGTCAGAGACGACTGCATACAAACTCCACCTCGGTCAGGTGATATGCCTGTGACGGGTGGAGTCATCTCCGTACCTACTCGGGCCTACGTACGCACCGGCAATGGACCACGTCGTGCGTGGCCCCATGCTGTGCGAATCGTACCGCCTTCACGGCGAACCACTTCACGCCCGTGCAGCACAGAACCAACACACCTACACCCCAACACAACACAATAATAGACACGCAAACAAACACAACAGCACACCGCCGCCGGAAACTCCTAGTCCCTCCGACAATCTGCTCTGTTTGTTAGTCCAGAATATACCGTAACGTGACATCATTCAAGTGCAACTCTTGCCTCGGCTGGTGCCACTTTAGGGCGTATTCAGGACTTCGCAACACGCTAGATTGGACGAGTGACTATGTGGGCCCCTGCTGTGCTGCCCCGTCGCATCCCTCCCCCGCGACGCCGCCGACCACCACCACAAAGCAGCATCCCCTTTTGCAGCACGTACAGCAGGGGGCCGGCAGGCAACAC